>NW_010258509.1:0-26790 GCF_000690775.1 Eurypyga helias
GGAGCGGGCGGCCCCGGGGGCGTCCCCTCCCTGCCGGGACGTCCCCTCCAGGGCAGGGGGCTGGCCCCTGCACGTCCTCCTTGCCCAGGGGAGTTAGGAGCCCTGGGGTTTCCCGCTGTGCTGCCTGGGAAGCCCGGCCCTGCCAGCCCCGGTCTCCCGGGGTGGCGGTCGGGGTCCCAGCCCGGGTGAGGGAGGCGGTTGCTCGTTTGTGGACCCGTCGTGGTGCTCGCCCTCCCTGGGAAGGCCGCGACGTGCTACTTGGTGCCCACTCGTGTAGTTGCTCCACCCGTGGGGAGGTCTTGCCCTCCTCGTTATCTTCCTGAGAGCCGGCTTACTTAAAAATAACAGCCTGCAGGACTTGAACGGTGTCTGACAAGATCCAGTGCGTCGCTTAAAATTTAGCGCGCGGTTTCTGGGGTTGTTGCGAAGAAGGCTTCCAAAACATGTTAAAAAATGCTCTCTCTCCTGTCAGCACCAAATTTCAATCCTCAGAAAGCGAGGACACGTTCACGGCACAAATTCTGTGTGTGGTTTCTGTTGGGTGTGTTGGGTTTTTTCCTGTGATGAAACATGTGAGTTGGGACAAAATTTCTAAAATTTCTTCCCTCCTGTATCCCACAGCGCAGCACTGAGTAAATGCTGGTTTTCTGCTCTTTAAAGGGAGAACTTGTAGTTACTCATGCTCTTGGTTTTGTTTTGTTTTCAGCATCCAGTGTAGCACTGCCGTCAGAGACATGTGCATTCCTTTTACAGAGGCACAGTATCCCGAAAGTAGTGTCCCTGGACCTGTGGGATGAGGTCCTACAATACTTTCTTTCAAAGGATAAAATTTTGGGGCTATGCTTTCTTTCTGAGTTTTTCAGTCAGAAGTGTGTTCTGCACGAGGCATGCTTTTGTCCAAAGCGTGTGGGGGTCATCAAGTTACTAAGATCCAGGAAAAGAAAGGTTTAAGTGGAAAGCCCCAAAATAAGTGAGCAATTCCCTGCCCTGATAAGAAGACCTTTGTATCAATGGCCGGATCTTGTGCATTCTTGTATGTTACTCTATTACCTGAGCAGGTCACTTGACTAAAATGAGGTGGATGGCTGTTCTCTTAGAAAATGAGAAATATTCCTTGTTCTTTCTTGTTTGTGTTATACTGTAATTACTCTGCTGTTGTTTCAGTTGAATTGGGAAAAAAAGGAAAATCACACGGTATTCCAAGAACAGAGAGGAGCATGTGTATTCATGTAGTAGTTCTTCTCTGTGGAATTAGTGGTGAATTTGTTAATAATCTCAAGGTCTTGACACTTGGATACAGAGTTCACAAGCTGGTGCATTCACACGTGCTCATCACCTAGGAGCAGAATCTTCAAGTGACTGTTGTTGGAATATCTAATGCCCTGTGTTACTCCTAGAATCGGAATCCAGGCAGGAATAAGTAGTTTGACGTTGTAGATTAGAAGATAGAGAAGTTTGTTTTGTGTGGGTCTTCTGTGGTCTTCTTGGGATGCCCGTAGAGGACACGGGTGGTTAGATGTCTGGAATTCCTGCATGGGCACTGCCACTGACCGAGCTTGTCAGTTATTGTGAAATAAAGATTGTCAAATATGACTTTGCTTCTGAAGTAGTTTCCTGGTTGAATCTTTGTTCACTTTTCATAACGTTAGTAAAACTCAAACACCAGACAGGCTTTTCACATGGTTGTTTCACTTTTTTTTATTATTATTATTTTTTAAGGGAAACCCAAGATGAACCCTTTCTTTTTTCTGGGTTTTGGACATTCTCATCTAGTCTACTACTGGAATAGAAGTGCACCTTTCAACTCAACAAATGAGACGTACTGCTACAGCACTGCCCGGGGAAGCACAGTGCTCCAAGGAGTAACTTTTGGTGGAATCCCAACTGTCCTGCTGCTTGACGTAACCTTCTTCTTTGTAAGCACAGTTTCTGTTTCTTGTACTGAAAATCCTTCTGGCCTTTTCAAAAGTTAGATTGTTTAGAATTCTCTTATTTATCAGGTAGGGGTATTTTTCTGAGAATCTTCAGAATAAGAAATGTGCTAAGGGCATCCTGGGAACATCAGAGCACTTCCCAAGTATTGGTAAAGGTTCACATACACGTGGGATGACGGGGTCACTGTATGTTGGATGTGTAGATGTAGAGAGGGTGCAATACCACAGGAGACAATGTGGGGACATTGTGGGCTTTGTAGTGGTACCTCAACTTTCTGTGTTTTCCCTTAACTGCAATAACTCTTTTTTCCCTGCTCTGGTTTTAAGTACTGGGCACCTTTTCAGGAGGGGAACACCATCACTAACTCGATTGTTTTTCAAAAGGAAATACAATATGGAAAATCTGTTTCTTCACATATTTTTAAGTTAAATTTCATGAAGCCATCAAGGAAATAATGCACTGATCAGCTCAGTCCTGTCCAAAAGAGGAATGGGATCAGTTGCTGGTCTGGAGGCTTCAAAACTGGAGCTGGTCTAGAGACCCGAGGCTCCAATAAAACTGAGGGTTATTTCTGTAGGTTTGGTCTACCTGGTTTTAAGCTTTCAGAAGAAGAGTCGTAGCTCTGGGCTTGGCCTGATAAGGGAGGTTTCAGGTAGTAAAATGAGACTAAAGGGATCACATAGTTCCTGAGTTCTAGAAAGCTGCTGTGGGGAAACTTAAAACTACCTGTGTGAGGTCTGAGCTGGTTGTTCTGTAGGAATGTGGAGGATATTCCTAAAAGTTATGTAGTGGCATTCTTTGCTGCTGATTTGGTGTATCCCGCACGCTACCGTAAATCCATTTTCTGAGGATGGAGGATATTTACTGCTCAGTGTGAATGATTGCACAGCACTTAATAAGGTTTAATTGGAGCATTTGGGGGGACTACTATTCGTGGGTTTGTGGTTTTGGTTTTTTGTTTTGTTTTTTTTTTTTTTAAAAGCTGTTGTAGAATTTTAAGATACTGAGTCTCTGCTTTTGAGTTCCTTTCTGTTGAATCCTCCTCTCAGACTGCATTAGGTAGATATTTAGATGCAATGCAGAAGGCTCCTCTCCAAGTACCGAGTACTGGAATTTATGTAGCAACTCCTGTATTCCTACATTCATGACATGTTTACTGCAGATCCCTTTAGTAACTGTCAGTTGATGGGTTTCTGAATATTATTTCTAGGCTTGCTTCCTAAGGAAGTGAGGTATTTATATTGCATTGCCTTCCCATTTTTGTCTGGCAGTTCCTCCTAATAACTGTAGAATACACGAGCTAATTTCAACTGGAGTTGTCAAAATGCCTAGAGAACTTGCTATCTTGAAATTCCTGGTTGCCTGAAGTTTAATGGCCAGATGAAGGAGAAAAGATCTGAATTAACATTCCCTGTTGGGAGGAAGGTTATTATAAGAAGGCTTTATTCATTGTGAAATGCGGAAATTAGCGGTGTCATCTTGGCACGTAAATAATCTTAGACATGTATCCTGGCTGGCCAGCTGGTATTTGCATAGATCCAAGTAAGTTACATCACTTGCACCACTTTCTAGCCAAACAAATATGGGATGTAGGAGGGACTGGAAGGTGAGGGCGTGTGCTGCATATGCATAGAAAACAGGCCTTGTTACTTCTGCGTCATTGCTTCGTACAGAACAGCTTGTTTCTCTAAGAAGAAAAGAAAAATGCATCTATGAAATACATGGGGGGGTGTGTGGGTTGTTTGTTTTCTTGTCCTCTTTCACAGAGTGAAAATAAAAAAAGATAAAAATACATTGCAGAGATTAAATGCAAATTTCTGGCTTTTATGAGTTATAGTAATATTGCTTTTGCTGAGGATAAAAGTACTTCTCATACTTGAGAAAACAGTTGAGCCCCCTACAGCCTGTTCACATCACTGTTGAAAAATAAAATAAAATGGCAAGTCTTCCATCCTAGTTCTGGTCATCAAGTAATGAACGATGGTAAAGGTGTATTTAGGAAAGTTTTTACTTCCTCTCAAGTACGACTTGCTGCTTTTCCTGTCACAAACCTTCATACGCTTGCCATCAGGAGTATTTTTGCATGCAGCTCTGCTTTATAAATGGGAGCAGGAAGGCAGGTGTTCTGGCCCTTTGGTCCCAGACACGCTGGTCTGTGGCACTGGGTTGCTTAACATAGGACAGTTGGTTTAGGAGCTAGGACAGGGTTGTTTGACAGTTCCTACACACCTAAGAATAATTATTATGAAGTGGAAAAATAAACATTCAAAGATCTTTGGTTTTGTTTTCTAGATTTTAATATTGCTGTTTTCCATTATAAGAAAGAGATTCTGGGACTACGGTCGCGTTGCTCTGGTGTCAGAAGTTGAAAGGTAAAAAAGGCAATCAGGCTGATTTGTTGAAACCATTGGGGGAATGTGGAAGTAAGTACAGTAAATAGGGCTTAAATTTAAGTGCATTTATTTTAATTACATGTGTTTGTAGTTACATGCTCATACTGGAACAGGCTGCCCAGAGAAGCTGTGGATGGCCCATCCCTGGAAGTGTTCAAGGCCAGGCTGGATGAGGCTTGGAGCAACCTGGTCTAGTGGAAGGTGTCCCTGCCCATGGCAGGGGGGTTGGAACTAGATGGTCTGTAAGGGCCCTTCCAACCCAAACCATTCTGTGATTCTATGGTTTGGTAAAAATGTCCTCGTGGTGCTTTTTGTTAAATACATCCCACTCAGAGTTCCTCCTTGCAGTGTCAGTAATAAAGTTGTGCGTTTGCCGTGGTCATGAATTTCATGCTGCAGTTGTTGGTTAAGGAAGTGGAGGTAAGGAAATAGGCTGCTTGTTTGCTAACATGTCACATACCTACACCTTGATATTTACTCTCTGTTTGTGTGATAGAAGGATATGAACTATTTTCTTTATCTTGGCTCAAGCCCAGTATCTTCCCAAAGCTCCCTATGCAGCCGTATCATAATATTTCTGAAGGGTTTAAAAATAAAAAATAAATGTGTCTTTGCAGGTTTCTGAAATTCTCAACTGATTTTGAGTAATAATGCAAATGAGCTTTTGATTATTTTTTTTTTTTTAAATATTATTTCTGCAGGATGATGTCTTGGGATGTTTAAAAGCTAGTGGTCTGTTTATGAAGGTGGCACCTAAGTTGTGGCAAATTCACAACTAAGCAACAGGAAAGGAGTCAAAATGTGGTTTTAGGCATAATCCATGTAAAATTGTGGAAAGTAGATGGCGAAAAAAAAGGTGGGCAATACTGAGGCAGCTTTAATCCAGCTAGCTGAGGCAGCAAGAATGAAGGTGCTCTGGTGTGGGCTTCCATGCAGGCTGAGGAGGCCTGTGTGGGACTAACAGGTCCTTGAGCAGTCAGACACCGAGGAGCCTGTTATTGTCCCTGCAGGACTGTGACCCGAGCCAGCTAGGTCAAAATTGTTACAGATACACCTGTGAACACACTTCATTTTAGCTTGTATTGTCCTTTAATTATGGGCACATCAGCACTGCAGCATTTCTGTTTAGCAACAAACTGCGAACAGGTGCTCTGCTAGTTTTGAGGGCTGCAGAGTCTCTAAAGGTTTCTCGGTTTGTGTGAGGGGACGGCCTCGCGAGTAGGGGATTGAATTGGGCGGAGAAACCCCCTGTAGTGGCTCTAAGATCAAGGAAGAAAGGTGGAGGGAAAAGAGGTGATGTCTTGCAATGAGGACTGTCTGAACAGGAAGCTGGCTTGCAGATCCGATTCTTGCCAGGCTTCTGAACCCGTGTTGCATTCTCCCACGTTACGGCGGTTTCAATATTCCAATAAAACGTCGTTTCCTTTCTCATTCAGTTATATGCTCCCGCGTCAGGAGCTCACACATCTTCCCTTTTCAGCGTGAGACATAGCGCGAGTTTCTGTAATTAAGCACATGTTACAGGGTGAAAATCACAGCTGTCACAAGTGAAACTACGTCCCTTAGTTACTTCAGAATGGTTAAAGTTGAAATAATTCTGTGGAATTCCATCACCTGTTATTAAAGGTACTTAAAAGCATCGTTTAATATATTTCAGTGAATCGAGATACAACCGATTGTCAACGTCGTCATCGGTACCTGAAGATCTTGAATATGACAGGGTAAGTATTCTAGAGTTTCAGTGTAAACCACTGAATGGGATCGGTTCTAATTTGTCATTCCGCCTAGCCCAGTGAACCAGTCATTGCCCTGGAAGACCATAATGTGCAAAAATTAGTAACGCGTTGTTTAGGTGTTTTTACAGAACCATACATAATCTCTCTCCTTTTCCTGACAAACTGTTGCCATATCATAAACCGGTATGATATGTGTCATTTTTAAGTAACTTTTTCTTTAATTAGGAGAGGGACTATATGTTAGTTTGGAAGGGGGAGGAGGAGATAAAAGACTGGTAAATAATTTGTACTTAAATAACAGTTCAAAATGTTACGTTGTGTTCACAATGCACATAATACCTGGATGTTCTTTCATAGAATCACAGAAGGGTTTGGGTTGGAAGGGCCCTCACAGACCATCTAGTTCCAACCCCCCTGCCATGGGCAGGGACACCTTCCTCTAGACCAGGTTGCTCAAAGCCTCATCCAGCCTGGCCTTGAACACTTCCAGGGATGGGGCGTCCACAGATCCTCTGGGCAACCTGTTCCAGTGCCTCACCACCCTCTCCAGGAAGACCTTCTTCCTGATATCTAATCTAAACCTCCCCACTTTCAATTTAAACCCGTTACCCCTTGTCCTGTCACTACAGGCCCTTGTAAAAAGTCCCCCCCCAGCTTCCTTGTAGGCCCCTTCTGGTACTGGAAGGCTGCTTTACAGTACACTGTTTTCCTTGCAAAGTTGAGAAAGCTGGATGCAAGCAATCGTGCCGTGTACTTTTAATATTAAAACTGTTTTGGAGTGGAAGATAATTTTTTGGCCAGACTTCAAATTGGTTCCTTCCGTGGTCTCTCTGGAATCTTTGAATTCGTACATCTCTCTCGTTTTACGTCGCAGCTTCAGAGTGAACCATGTGAGAGTTGTCTATCGGTGCCGGCCTACGTTTTAACATTTTATATATGCATCAACTCAATAATCTAGCCTTTCAACTAAATAACTGTGTGAGCATCAAAAGCAAACTGCTGTTTGATCAGGATTGCTCTGCTGTTCCTGTAGTTTTCTTCATCTTTTTTAAGACCCTAAAGCAACTTTGTCATTGAAGCTGTTGAATAAAAATGTGTCTCTCTGGTTGGATGCTATTCACTTGAAAGAAGGATTTTTATTTGGTTTTGAACCATACTGGGACATGCGGTGAGACATGATCTCTGCTGTGAAGTTTCATAGGAGGATTTGCAAACCTGTGTAAGAAGCCTTTCTGTTAATGTAATCACGGTGTTGTTGCTAACTACTGATTAACTTGTATTAGACTCTTGTGGAGTTTATCCTTGAAATTGCACAGTCACTGGAAATGGTCTTGAAAAAGTAATTGCCTTTTCTGCTCAAAAAAAATCCATTTAAAAAAATTCCTTAGAAGCCTCAATCTTGGCTTCTGCTCCTAGGGATTTGGGCGTGCTTATATAAATTCAAGAAGTGATAAATAGGTAATATAAGTAGGAATAAATAGGATAAATAAGCAAGATAAATAGGAAGGTGTTAAATAAATAAATTGGGAGGTTGAACTAAATGGTCTGTAAGGTCCCTCCCAACCCATTCTGTGATTCTATGAAATGTGCAAGTGATAAAAAAACCCTTAAATAGTCTCTGAAGACAAAATACAAAGCACCCTGTGAGAAGTGTGTAGAATATTCGATATTTCTCCATTTGTTTCTAGATGATTTTGGAGCAACAGACTTCCAGCTTTTTAGCTGGGAGGTTGGCTTAAAAGAAACGCTTCTTAATTTTACAGGTTTTGTGTGCTAGCTCCTGAACACTTCTTTCTTCTTTTGCAGGGGTTTTGTTCTTGGATGACAGCAGCTTTTCGAATGCAGTGAGTATGTGAAACAGAAATAGTGAGCTGTGGTTTCCTTTGCTCCTTTTTTAATTAAAAAAGGGGCTGGATTGCATATTTTTTTTCCCCTTTCCCCTGAGTAGATTTAATACAAACAGTGACACAGGGGCCTCTGGTGGGGTGCAGAAAGAATAGGAGGACAAGGTCAGCTTATGGGAATACTTCTCCAGAATGCAGTCGTCCTCCTGCTGGCAGCCCAGGGACTTCCTGACCTTGGGACAGTGTTTGACCCGAAGTGGATCTATGGCGTTTATATGGATTCTGAGCTGATAACTAGGCTCTGGGCTTTTACCCGTCCAAGAGTACTGTGTGGGTGTTCTCCTGTTTGAAGCCAGCAAGGCCCTGGGCAGGAAATGGGCTTTGCCTGCAAGGGTTTCTGTGGAGAGCTGGTGGTTTCGTTGGGGCTGGAATTGACTCACTAGGAAAAGCCCATCCGACTTTTTCCCAGAAACTGAGCGTTAGAGGTGTGGTATTTGTCCTTTATATTTCTTGGGCTGTAGTAAATCATGATTTTTAAAATGTTAATTTCTAGCTTGAATACATTGGAACAACAAAGGGGCAGTGAGCCTGTCTCCCTGGTTTTGCTAGTTCAGTTCCTTCCTTTTTCAACAACTCCCATTTTAATGGATAAGCAATGGGAGTTTATTCCAAAGCCTATCAATATCTTCTTTTAACTGTGTGTCATAAGACTAAGGTGATTCTGCTGTAATTTTCCTCACGGGGGCCCTTTATGGACGTGAGTGATCACAGTCACAGTGGGATCTTAAAGTTGGAGAGCTAGACGGAACACCTTGTGACGGTCATAAAGCAGGAGGTCACAGCAAACAACTGGCGTCTTTTAGGCTGATAAAAAGAGAGCTGGTATTTATATTTGCTTTTCAGATTACTTGTTTCCATCTTACATTCCCTCACGCCAGTTTTTGTATGGTGATACTACACAAGAAAGACACTTTTATAACTTAGATCTATGTGTGAAAGAACACACCATGTTGAAAACCAATAGGGCTTGATGGAGCTGTCACTGGGAGACTGAGAAATCCATGGATGTTCAAAAACTACCCCCCGAAACCCCAAAGGTACTGAGTAGACTGACCATGTGCTTTTCTGCCTATGATGCAGCGATGACGAGATCCACGAGAGGTGCGGTGAAGATGCCATACATTACCTTGCCTTCCAGCGGCACATCATCTGTTTGTTGATCGCTGTCAGCATTTTGTCTGTGTGTGTCATATTACCTGTCAACCTCTCGGGTGATCTGCTTGGTAAGAAATCTTTTTTTTCTGTTCTGAGAAGAATTTTGTGTGTTATATCACCGTAAGAGCTTTTAGGATTTTTTAATTTTTGTAAACTTTGTAACAGTTTATGGTTTTTATTGGTGGTGATTGCTAATGGAAACTGCCTTTGCAGCTGAGAAACCAGTTTTTAGTGGCTAGTCTGAAACTCTCTTGTTGCAATTTAAAGTCCTTATTTTTTGACCTGTCACTGGGGAAAATAGATTATTCTTTTCCTTTTTGCAGTATCTTTTTAGCTGCTTGAGGATTATCACCTGTGCTTTTTTTCTCTTTTTGATAAACCAGACCAGTTAATTCGGTCATTAATGTGAACTGTTTTATATTTGGCTGATCATAAAATCATCAGCCATCCTTTAAACGCTTTTTTAATCTAGCTAGGCTGTCTCCCGTTGTTCCTTTCTGTCTTGGTTTGCATCTCAAAACTGGACAGATCTTCTCGCTGAGGCTTTGTCAGTGCTGACTTGACAAAGAATTAGTTCACGTTTCTTGCAGCCTAGTCCTGCTTATGTCTGCCAGTGTGACACCCGCCTCTTCCCACCATTAACTCACCCTTAACAAATAGAATAAGTGTGTCCTCTAGCCTGCCGTTCAGGTTGCTAATGGGAATAGTGGTGGAGAGAACTCTGTTAAACCCTCCTTAAACATTCTTCCATTTTTGATAATGAGCCCTTGTAAGCCCGTTTTGTACCTGGCCTTGTATCCTCCTCGTCAAGGTCATGTTTACAGGGTTGTTCGTAGTTGATCACCCTGGTGAACAGACCTGCAAAAAGAGCAGTAATTTGCTTGGTTCTCCCAGGAGCTCCCAAGCAGGAGTAGTTGCTCATGTTTTGTGTTGTTTGTTCTTACGCCACAGCAATTGTGTCGTATTTGGTGTACTGATCTTGCTGATCTTTGTCCCTATAATTTATTTTATTGTCCTTAATGGTGTGGCCTAGTTCTTGTTTTCAGTTTACTCCTACTTGTGTTTTAAAGAGCCCTGTGACTTAGCCCTCGCCTGTAATGGGATACGTTGTGCCTTTAGTACTGTTTCTTTGTGGAACTGCCATCTCTGGCTTCCCTTTTATGAGCTCTTTCTTAGTAATTCACTGTTTATATTAATATCAATATCTTCTGCCTTAAAGACCACAGCTGCTCATTTTTTCCTCTTCTTTGCATTTCTTTTTGTGTTATTTCAAAGGACCCTTTATTGCTTCACAGTCACTTCTTTTGCTTTCCACTTCTGTGTTCGCACCCAGCATCCCTAGTGTTCCAGGATCAAATCCAGCACAACTGGTGCCCTAGTTGCTGTCTTCACCTCCTTCATAAAGTAAAGAGGGAGGTGGTGGTGCCTTCAAAGAACTTAGGCAGAAGAGGGAACTACGTTCTCTTAGTTACCACCTCTATGTGTATACCAAAATGGGGTTTGTGATACGTGTCAATTTGTGTGCACTGTCGTTTTCCAAAGACAATTAGATAAAAGTTGTAGTATTTTGGGTACCAATAGCTGCTTTCTGTTAATTCAGGTGGCAGGGTATGCCTGGCCTTCTAAAGCCAGAGAATACAGCTTCTGTTTTCTTGCATTAACTTTTGTGATGCTAAGAAATACAGCTGAAAAACCAAACATGAACTTTTAGTGTCTCTCCCCTTCTTCCTCCCCTTCCATCGTATTTTTTGTTCTGTGCATTTGCCGTTCTCTCTGTTGTGATGACTTAATTAGCGGTGTGGTTTAAGTCTGTGCCAGAAGACTGTTTACCTTTCCAGATACACTTAGCGCTCTTTCCTTTGTGAACACGTAGTCAATTTTCATTCACTTGCATTATCGTTTTTAAAAATACTTGGCAGTCTAGAGAAACAGTGTCATATAAACTCTTGTTTCTGACCTTCGTGAGGGTATCGGAACTGTTTTGTCAGCACTGAATTAATGAAGTTTAAAAAACTTGAGATGAGAATTCAGTGAAGATGGCATAAATATGTGAAGGAAATACGTTCAAATCCCTAAACAGTGTTGTTAATGGACATGAAGGGAGGTTGGAGGGAGAAAGAGAACTGTTGCAAAGATCTGTTATTCAGTTTTTTAGTGATCTATTACTGCTCTTGATGGGTTGAATGTGGTATGTTCCTAGGGCTTTTTTCCAACTTTAAAGTGCAGTGTAAACCAGCACTGATTTATGATTCTAAATATTGGTAACAATAAACATGCTCAGCATTTAGTAAAAAATAAAAGCTGACTTTGTGACAGTTTGCACGTGAATGTTGCACCAGTTAACTATCCTACTTTTTCTTCTCAGATAAAGATCCCTATAGTTTTGGAAGAACAACTATAGCAAACCTACAGACTGGGTAAGTCATTCTTGCAGAGCACCGTTATGCTTCTGCCTGTTTCCTGCTACAGTCTCCAAACACAGGAATTGATACTCCCAGCGTGGCTGGTGGGGTGGGCATTACTTATTCACGCTCCATCAACCGAAGCTGGGATGCGTTCCTCTTCAGGCTATGCCGTTAGCGTGCTGATAAGAAGTCTTGGCTCTCAGCTCTTACTTCTTATGCCACAACGTTTCTCTTGGCTAATGACTGCACATCTAGCGATGTTATTTTCAGAAATTTCCACATTAAAAGAAACCGTACTTCAGAAGGAAAATAAAGCTGACAGCTTCACTAGAATGTGTAACCCGGATGGTTTGAATTCCCCTACATCAGATTTGTGTGTGTGCGTATGGCTCCCATACTTCTGTGTGTTTTTAAAACAGTCTGTAAAATAACTGAAATGTAAAGATGACAGATTTTTCTGTTTTATTACTTCATCAGTCCACATCCATCCATGATACCAGCAGAGTTTCTGCTGGTGCACTTTGGGTTTTTCAACCATGTTATGAGTCCATGTAACTAGTGGGGATTTTGTGCTTGGTTGGATTTTTTTATCTGTAAAGTGGTCCCTGTAATTTAGGTTAATTGTAATTATTAATGCTCTTTGCCAAACTGAAGAACACAACTTCTGTAAGCTTTGAGGAGGGAGCTATGAGAGAAGCAGAATTTACTCCCTGTATTAGGCTGTTTTCAGTCTGAGTAAGGATTTTGTTTGAGGAGAGTTCAGTTTTGCACTCAGCACAGTAGCCAATGAGGCCAATAAACAACATTTTAGCAAACAGCATGGTGTATGCTATGGCCATCTGAACGAGAAGGCGCAAGCCAAATGCTACCTGAAAATGCCCATGTCGTGGAGTATCTCCCCTTGGTGGTCTGTTCCCTGTTAACCCTAAAGGCTGTCCAAGGCATCCGCATAGGCAGGTGTAACTACCTTTTTGTCTTGTTTTGTGCTTAATGAGATATTCTGATCTTCTTAGCATTTTGATGGCTAATTGTATCAGTTGGACAGTTAGTTCTTCCTGTTTCTCATATTCCACAACCTTTTGTCCGACAGTAATAATCTTCTCTGGCTGCACACTGTGTTTGCTGTTGTTTACCTGCTGCTGACTGTTGTCTTCATGAGACATCACATGAAGTATGTCACCTACAAAGAAGAAAACATAGTAAGTTTCTGTATCGGGGTGGAAAAAACCCCCAAACATACGGCATGTTTGCAAGTGGGTAATGCTAAAAAACCCAATTGCTAAGATGCCTCCTGCTTGTTGGAATGTGACCTAAGTGTGAAGGAATTCACTGCAAGCAAAGCCCCACAGAGTGAATTGTGAAAATGGGTGGAGAGAAGGGGGTTGGGGAGGGATTTGTGAAATGTTGGTGTAACTTACTACCAACGTAGAAGGTGAACGTGATGTTGTTTTGAATAGGTGCAGCTCCTGTCAAAATTTCCCTTTTCCTCCTTGCGGCACAGCTAACTGTGCTGTGTCACTGCCTTCCCCGAGTTCTTGTTTCCTCTTTCGAGGCGAGGTTTCTCAAAATTGGAATTGCGTTCTCTCTTGCAGGTTAAGTGCACGTTGTTTATAACTGGTCTTCCAAAAAATGCAAGAGAAGAAACAGTACAAGGCCATTTCACGTAAGTTCCATGCTCGAGTAGTATCATTAGGAACAGGAGATTTACAGTTCATAGAATCACAGAACGGTTTGGGTGGGAAGGGCCCTTACAGACCATCTAGTTCCAACCCCCCTGCCGTGGGCAGGGACACCCTCCGCCTGCCCAAGCAGAAAGGGTTTGGTTTTTTTTTTTGACCCTTGCATTGTTTAAAATTAAGATTATAGTATTTGTCTTCTAAAACCGTATCTTACTCCTCAAAAACAATTGAGAAGAGACTATATTTCAATGAAGTTAGTTAGCAGATCTTAAAATTAGAATCCAAGAAAGCACCTGTGTATCCACACTTCTCATTCATGCTCCCACATGGCCTTTGCTTGGGAATAATGGTGCACATCTCGTATTAAAACTGACTCTCCGCTCGGGTACCTCATTGAGAAATTAAATGAGTGATTGAGATGTCAGTTACACATCAGTGATGCTCTTGGCAACAGTTTCTTCATTGCGCTTTCTGTTCTGGCTGCGCTCACCTACTGCTTCCTTTCAGTGCTGCCTACCCGACCTGCACGGTGCTGGAGGTCCAGCTGTGTTATGATGTAGCCAAGCTTATTTATCTCTTCAAAAAAAGGTACTTGGTTTTGTCACCTACCCCGGTTCAGAAAAAAATGCTTTGCCAGTCCTTAATCGACATATACCAGTGCTACTAAGCTTGCACATACTAGGAATGAATTTTGCTCTTAAGTTCTGGTCTGGACTTCAGTTAGATTCAGCTGTGTTTTAAGGTGAGTTGTGGGGTTCAGCCCATTTCTTGTAGGTGTGGCATGTTGTGCGTTGCATAAGCTTTGACTGGCTGATTATGTATGTATATAGTTATTTAATTATTGTCAGTGCAAAGTGGAAAACACAACTGTTAATAGCTCTGGAGACCTGCTTCTTTGGCTGGAGGTGCTGGTCACAGGAGAGAAAAGTCTGCTCTTCTGGGGCTATACATTGCTTTTTTTCCTGGAACCTTAGTACAGGTTGTAGGCTGTATAGTGCTATTACAGGCTTGAAAATAAAGTTATACTAAGCAGCCAAAATAACGTATATGAGTATCTTTGGTGACCGATTAACTTATCAGTCCTTGACACGACTTTTTCTCTCAGGGTTTTTATTCTTAAGCTTGCTGTTGATACCGTTTTCTTGCAAAATGTTATGGATGTATTTTTCTGTCCAGAAAACAGGCAGAAAAAAGCCTGACTTACTATGAACACCTGCATCAGAAGTACGGCAAGCGGGTCCAAATCAACCCTAAGCCATGCGGTCAGTTCTGCTGTTGCGAAACGAGGGGATGTGAAAGGGTAAGAGACTGTGTTCGGTTTCGGTTGTGCCTGCGGAGGTGGCTGGAAGAGTGGAAAACAGCTTTTGCGTGACGTCTCGTTGGGCCTCAGAAAATTCTTGGTTTCTTGCAGATAGCTCATCCTTCATGGTCTTGCATTGGGCGGAGAAGGAATTCCCCCAAACTTTTGAAATGTAATCTTAGCGCCAAAAACAAAGTACAAGAAGAAAAAACTTCCTCTTTGCCTGCATGTTGCGGTGTGATCTGTAATTTGTGGAAGGGAGAGAGACTCGATTTTAATGAAGATATTAGCCCTCAGGTACTTGAGTGTAATGGTCATCCATTTCCCAACAGGAGGATGCTGTAGATTATTATACCAAAGTTAAAAATGAACTGATGGAAGAATATTTAAAAGAGGAACAAGCTGTTCATAATAACCCGCTGGGAATGGCCTTTGTAACATTTCAAGAGAAATCCATGGCAACCTAGTAAGTTGTGCCTGCTGTCTTGTTTGTTCTCTTTTAACTGTAATAGTAAAGCTGATGTCCTCTCCGTGTTGCTTGTTTGCTTATGTTGGTTCTTCTTCCTTTCTTCCGCTCCACCACCCTGTGGATTTGGTCTGTTTTGCTGTCCGGTAAGTTTTTCTGTAAGTGTGTGTTTAGCCTGTGTGCTTCCAGTGCAGAGGGTGCCTGAGGGGCTACGTGGCTCTGGATGGTTATTGGGTTAAGGAGCCTTTCTCTCCTGCACGGGATCCCGTCTATCAGTGTAGATTAATACTGGGACAGACTAATTGGCTCGTGCTTAGGAGTTACTGATTTACCCATTTTTCTACTGTTCGAACAGTCCAATTACCAAACTGTTGCGGTGGGTGCAAATTACACTGCTCGTTAGCCTTCTCAGCAGCGTAGGGCCAGTGACTGTCCTGGCCGTAGACAATGGGTGACGCATTGCGTGTCGCGTACCTGTTTTTGTAGACACCAGCGTGGGCCTGCTGTCCGCAGTCGCTCAGCACTCAGTACTCCTCTCTAGTGAAAATGCACGCAAGCTCCCGTTTTCCTGTTGGCACTTCGTGAGCATCTTTTACTGACACTGAGTGGGTGAAGGGGAACAGGATAATATTCGGATTGCAACAATAGTGCAAAACCCCTTTTCAATTCTTCGTAGCTTCTCTGGCTTAAATTGCACCCATTTGACCTTCAAGTCACGTCAGAGAGCCAGTCTTTCAGGGGTTTTTTTTAGTTTTCCCCAAGGAGGTCCAGGGTATAGAATTCCTTGCAAGAATTTGAGGTGCTGGAGGAAGTTTTGCTTGCTGCTTTTTAACTGAGTAGTGATTGTAGGTGATGAAATCTGCCCCCTTTCTAATTTTGCAATGTTGCACGCTGTATTTACAGACTCTAGAGCATGAAGTAACATTTTAAGATGTAAAACTGAAAGAAGAAATAAGCGCTGCTTAGCGGCTCGAGAAAGAAATTCTAGTTTGTCGTATCCGAGTTTGGTGGGGTAGTTTCTCCTTGGGCACGTGTTCCCCGTCGCACTGCGGGCATCTCTGAGCACAGTTACCAAGAACTGAAAAGATTTTGGTTTGTTTGGCTTGGCAGGGATGTGGGAAGCTCTGTTTTCTGGAAAATTAGATTCAATTACATGTGAAGTCGAGGCTACCATCAAATTAGAAAGTTATTTGGTGGCCTTAGAGGGCTCTGTGGAGCAGAGCCCTGGAATGGAATGGGTGAAACAGGAAGCCAGGACGGAGGTTCATGGAGTCAGGTGGTTGGAGAAGCTTGGTTAGTGATGGTGCTCAGTAGTATGGCTGGTGGTAGTGCTAAAGCTTGCTCTGTGTGTATTTTTAAAAATAAACTGTCAAAGTATAATTAACTTTCTTAAATACTTGCTGCTGCAAGACGCTGGCAGTTTGACATCACTTCTTGAATTCTGGTAAGGTTAAGGATCTGGGGTTTGGGGGTTATTTTTGCGTGTTCTGGCGTTGGTGTGCATGTTCTCTGCTCTCTTTAAGAGCAACAGCTGAGAAGCACGTTCAGGAGATTTGGAGCCTACCTGTTCAAATATAACACAGGCTGTTTCCGTGCTGGTGTGATAGAGGTTCTCTGGCGTGGAACTTCTCTTGCACAGTGACGCACACGTGCAGCTGTACGGTCTCCGAGTGTACGCCTGGCACTTCTGTTGCTGTGTTCTGAGAACTCTCTGAAAGCGTTTATTCTGGGCCTGTTTAAATGCAGTAATTGTCAATCAACTCATAATAGTAGAAGGCAAAATTAAGTATTGTGATTATTTTAGGAGTGGGTGAAAGAGGGTGATATTTTTGAACGGTGAGAGTACCAGCATGATAAAAAATTTTCTGGGAAGTGGTACTCAAGGCAAAATGGGCTAGTTTTCATGCTAGTGTAATGAAATGAGAGTGCAGACTAATCTTTTAGTCTGCTTTGGTTTGAAAACAGCTGTTATTACGCAAAGAGGTGTTTGGGGAACCAGCTGTCTATATTTTTTATTTTTTTCCAGTGCTCTCAGGCTTTGATTTCTTATTTTAATTTTTTTTTTTTTAATACAAGTCACTACTGTTGTTCGTGCTGGTAGAAGCACCGAACAGTTCAAACCAAGACTGCTTTTTGTTTCCAACTTTCAGATCTCAAAGGCCTGTGGTAGTAACTGTCTTTGGTCATTATGTGCATAATATAATGTTACATTGTTGTCCGAGTCCTGTCTTGATCTCTGGTTACGCGAAACAAAAACCCCTTTATCGCTATCACTTATCACCCACCAGTCTTTCTCATGATACATGTAGTGCTTTCAGCTGTAAAACTTTGGAAAAATCCTCCTCCTCTTTTTCTTCCTTACAGTATCCTTAAGGACTTCAATGCTTGCAAATGTCAGAGTATTAAGTGCAAAGGAGAACCCCAGCCATCATCCTACAGCAAGGAGCTGTGCATATCAGACTGGGAGGTTACGTATGCTCCTTATCCTGAGAATATTTGTTGGTAAGATTCCTGCCCTGCATCCATCTGTTGGTGATAATGTCAGTTTAGAATGGGGACAGGGGAGGGGGGCTGAGTGCCTTTGTCACCCTAAATGAACTTTGTGTAGTGTTCAGGTTTGGCTGATCTGCATCTTTATTTCCGTTACTGGTGTTCTTTGACTCTGGGGAAACCTCTTGGAGACTGACTAGAGTTTTGCCACCCGAGAGATCTGGTACCTGCAGTTCCTGTTAACTAAACAAAAAACCCCAACCCACAACCAACCAAAAGCCAGCTTATTGATATCTGTGCCTCAGTGTTTCCCTTTTTTAAGGTCAATGCATATCTGCTGAGGAGAGCTCCTTGGTGCTAGTGCTGCGTATTCTCCAAGTATGTGTGTGTGGTTTTGAGCTGCCACATCACAAGTGTAACTTCATCCACTCTCTGAAATCTGTTGTCTAACATCTTATTATCGACCCAGTAAGTTTTCCAGACTTTACCCACCGCTTACAGGGGAGTGTTGGAACATAGAGAAATGCTTTTGAAATTAAACTGTTCCTGTGCTGCCTTCCGTCATGCTCAAAATGACTGAACGTTTTCCAGTTGCTTTGCAAATAACTTTAGGGGGGGGTCAGTATAATCCCCTGTTCATGTAACAGTAAACTCGTCGTGATGTTTCCATCACCCCAACACAAACGTGCACAAGTTACTGTATGTAACTTTAGCTTTTCAAGGACACCTTTTTGCCCTAATGACTTCAATAGGAACTTACTTTTAAGGTGACTGTGCCGTTATTTCTAATAATTGAGAGGTTCTCTCTAGAGCTACAGTTCTGCAGTTGAGAGGGAAGTACAGAATCTTTAACCATAAAGCAAACAGCCGTGATTCTTAGCTGTGTCCTTTGGAGACATGAATTAAAAATCTCTTGCAAGCTGCTTTCCAAGTGGGGTCAGCTTAATCTCCCCCTGTCAGGAAAGGGCGCTTGCATGCCTGGGGGCTTCGTTTCCTCTTCCTGCCGTCAGGCATGTCTTACGGACACAGGCAGTGATCATTGAGACTCACTGGGTTGAAGCACTTACAGAGCTTTTCTAAACATCTCGGAGAGGAGGGTTTTTCCTCTCTCCCCTCACCCTTGAAGTAGAGGAGGTGCAGGGATTTGCCAAGTTACTTATCTAGGCTCACAAAAAGAGTTGTTGTAACTGGGGATCTTGCTGAGCCTCTGCGTCCCTGTTCTCTCTGTTCTAAATACTTGGCTTTGCCTGGGGTTCCAATCATTCCAGTCCTTTTGGGAACCTTTTTAGATAACATTTGAGAACTTTACCTGTTTAAGAGCCGTGCTTGCTGTTTTCATGTGGCAGGAAGGGACGCAGGCGTGTCTAATGATTATTTCAAATCGCAGTTTCTTGGTAGATTCTGCCTCTTTAGCTATTCTCCTTGCAGAAATTCTCTGTATCTTCTTCTATCTCTGTCTCTTCTTGTACTTCCGTATTGTTCAACGGTGGAAGTGTTTCATCCCAAACCTTGACTGTGCTAGACGTTGTGTTTGTGTTATGAAAGACTAAAAATGTTCTTCTGCAAGCGCCGATTTATGTTACCGTTCAAGAAAGGCTGCACGGTTTTCTTTCTTTCTAATAGAATAGCAACTAGAACTGAAGCTTTCTCCCATAATTTTGGGACTACAGAAGTTCAGTGTAGAAAAAGCAGTGCCACCTGTTACTGGACAGAGAGTATGTATGGTTTTGTTTGGTTTTGGTTTTTTTTAACAGCAAATGCTTACTTCTTGGTTTTATGTCCTTTTTTCAGGAAAAACCTTTCCGTGCGTGGACTGAAATGGTGGTTCAGATGGGCTTGCATTAATCTGCTCCTTTTTATTGTGCTGTTTTTTCTCACTACTCCTTCCATCATCATCTCGACCATGGACAAGTTCAATGTCACTAAACCCATTCACTACCTTAACGTGAGTATCCCCACGTGTCTGGGTGTGGCTGTGTGTCAGACCAAAGTGCCAATAAACTGACGGCCGTATAGTAAGACGAAGAAACAACATCTAAGCCAAATTCAGTTGAAATTCTCAGGATTGTTTTACATAACTGGCGATAAAAAGCGTGCATCCAGAAACAGGGCTTTAGTCCTCTTTTGTTCCTTGTTATAGGCTGAAGTCATTTAATCTGAAACTTTGTATTACTATGACTCTCTTATTTGTTTGTAGTGAAAGCTTGCACTCCAAACTTACATAATTCCAGATTTTGTAATCAAAAACCTTTGCCAAAAAAGGAATTTCAAGTCCAACTTGCATTTTGATATTCATGATGACAGAGGGGGCATTCAGATTTTAAACTCTGAAGTAAAATGCCATGGCTTTATTTTGCTTTTCAGATTCAAAACAGGATGGCAGGTACATCCGGGCCTAGTTTGCAGCTGAAGTCTCTTGCAAACTGTTCATTTTAAATACTTTCCTAAGCTAACGTAAACCACGTAAAAAATGCGTGTGAGACTTCGCTGTCGTGGAATCTGATTCCCAATCCTACTCTTGTTTTTTGTCTGTCACACCAGTACTGAGCACTCGCTCGTTTTAAGACCGCCTGAATATAATTTCCACAGTCCAACCTGCTGTCATTTACAAAAAGAAAAATATTGCAGTCTCTGTTCTAGCACAGCTGCACTGAAATGCTTTTAACACTTACCCTTTTTTCCTTCCGCTAGAATCCCATCGTCAGTCAGTTTTTCCCAACGCTCTTGCTCTGGTCCTTCTCAGCTTTGCTACCAACAATTGTCTATTACTCAACTTTGCTGGAGTCCCACTGGACAAAGTAAGTGAGATTTTCCTCTGTTTTGGTCTCATCAGCTGAATTAACTAAAATAAGCGGAGAAAGTGATTATCTTTCATGGAGCTCTTAAATCCACAGACCTCTCACAGCAGGGAATGTCATGCTCTCATCTCTTTCTAATGTTATAACCAACCCTTTGGAGCTGAAGTAACTTGCAATCAGCACAGCAAGTGTCATCTGGCCATGTGATTTGCTCACTGAGAACATCACAGCCCCCCAGAATCCTACCTCAACAGAAAGCGCGCCAACTGCTGGTGTGCTGCTTAGAAACAGGGCATCCATCTCTCTGTTGCTTTGTGGGAGAGAAACAGTCCGATGCGGCTCCTGTGCACAGCTCACTTGGTGTTGGTGGTGATCTGGGAAGACCTGTGGGACCAAGGTCCGGCAGACGTGTTGATGCAAGATTTTTCAGACACGACCAGTGCGGAGACGTCAAGCGTGGTGACGCGCTGCTGACTTGGAGAACTCAGCACGGCTTGGTTTGGCACACCAGGTTTCATCCCCAGTTTACCTACAGGCAGATAAGAGCATGATGCTGCACGCTGAATCTCAGCTTCACTCAACTTCAGTCTTCTTCCGTAACGCTTGCAGCCGTTTTTCGTTTGGCTTTATATTCTAAGGACAATTTTTGGGGACTTTGTCATTTTTTTTGTCCTATTCCCTTGTAAGACACTGTGTCCAGGATCTACCATTTATTCATCAGTTGTATGCTTTTCATCAACTTCGGGGGTTTTTTGGTAGTTGCACAAGACACGTGAACTCTGAGCCCTTCTCAGTCAGTTGAAGTAGCTTTTCTAAAGTCCCTAGAGATCACAGATCTGATTTCAAACCTCAGTATAGTTACACTGATACGTCCCACAGTGCCCGGGGTCTGCGTGATCCTACAGTAGAACCTCTGGGGTGTTAATGCCCTCTCAGGTACCACCTTTAACAGCCTGAACTGGTTATAGCATCGCTGCGCTTTTCTGGCAACAGCGTGTCGCTGGTAGTGTCAGTTGTTCCCAAAGACGAGACACTTGGAAAGGACAGTCGAGTAGCCTACGTGTCCAGTTTCTCGGCACTGGCACACTTTCCGGAACTGTCTAATCTCTCTGGGTGTACCACTCCAAGTGGGTTGTTCGCAGGCTGTTGCGAGATGTGTCGTTGGATGAGAGACCAGCAGTGATTGTCACACATCCCCGTGCTCCTGGTGCAGGCCTGCGGTGATGCTAACCCAGAGTCTGGATTAGCCTTCAGAGCTGTGGTCTTTGCCCAGGAGGATACTGGGAGCCTGCTTGGTCCAAATTAGTGAATGTCTCGCAGATGTTCGTTTTGTGAGTGTCTTGTAGTAATGTGATACGATAGGGGAAGCTGGAAATTTGACATTCTCAGGGCAAGGCCCTTCATGTGTGGAAGTCTTGCGTATGACTTTCTTACTCAGTGACTTTTTATGTTGGTAGGTCTGCAGAGAACAGGATAATGATGCATAAAGTCTACATATTTTTGATCTTCATGGTACTGATTCTGCCCTCCCTTGGTCTGACCAGGTAAAGAATCATAGTTTAACGCAGTAATGTTCTGAGTGTTTTTATCACACGAGACAACTTACTTCTGTTTCCTAGTTGCTGGTTGAGGTATAGTTGATGCACCCTCACTCCCTCCAGTGTGTATGCTTATGATGTTGTTACGCATTAGATTGCAATGCTCATTTTTCCTCTGGGGACCTCATAGCCCTTAAAAGTTGCCAAAGGCTGACTTTCCTTTTTGCAGGGAAATGTCAGACCTTGTAAGACCCACGACTAACTGAAAGCTGCCCATACCCCCATCGCAGCCGAGAACCCGCTTTCCTCACTGGCTTTTACTTCAGTTGTACTGGTCCTTTTCTTTCCTCCTTTGCAGTATGTGACTGTTACCCGTGACCGGGTTAGCCAGGGAATCTGCCCTGTCTACAGAGCTGCTAAACATAAATCATTACAACTCTGGTAGGAAGTAGATATTTCTGCTGGGTTTGGTTCTGTATCATTTTTCCTATTTCTGACTGTCAGTAACTGTGATAAAGTAGTGTTCAGATGATTTGATTACATTGTCTCTATCCACTGTCCTGCTCTGAACTACTTAAAAGAGAAGCAGTTTTACACAGTACTAAGCTGCCGGAGGCTGAATTCCATTCACCATCTTTCTTCCAGCCTTGATTTCTTTTTCCGCTGGCTGTTTGACAGAGAATCGTCTGATTCTGCAGTTAGGCTGGAGTAAGTATTCACAACCCTTTACTAAAGGAATACTTAGGACTTGGGGTTTTTCTCTCTGTTGACTGACCTTGGTTAATGTTTATTAAAATTTGCTTGGGGATGGGAACCTGTGGGATGATATGGAGCTTTTGGGAGGAGAATGCAAGTGGTTTTGCTCTGAGGGCATCCATACTTTCTTTCCTGCTAGCTACTGTATGCAGACATTCAATAAAGAGACAGTTATTTTCCCAAAACCTTACGAATTCTGTAGAAGTCAGGAGGTCAGAATGATATGATGCAGGTAAGGGGGGACCAGGAAATGTACTGAGGATTGTTGCGTATTGTGGACGGGGGACGTTCCCAAGGATTACAGTGAAACCAAGTAGCTGCAGCAGTTCTCTTTCTGAAATCCATTCACTTTTGATTTTAAGAAGCGTGAGAGTTTTTACACCAGCATTGCCAACTTGCAGATACTGGTTACTGTAAGCCCTTGTGACTGTGGCTGGAGGGAAAGACTGGAATGGAATGATCAGGACGCTAAGCTAGGAGAGAAAATCTACTGCAGTCTTATCTATTCTGGGGTTACTGTTGCAGACATTAAATGATGCTCTTCTCTGCCATCAGCCACCCATCTTTTCATGAACAGTTCATTCCTCTTAGAATCATGGAGTCACCGAAGGGTTTGGGTTGGAAGGGACCTCACAGACCATCCCGTTCCACCCCCCCTGCCATGGGCAGGGACACCTTCCACTAGACCAGGTTGCTCAAAGCCTCATCCAGCCTGGCCTTGATTCCTCTTCCAAGCTGCAGCTCAGCCAGGCTCTTACAGAATACTACACTTAATTAGAAGCCTTTTAGCCAATTCTTACAGTGCCCAGTGCTTATCTCTGTGGTAAGAGATTTCCAAAGGCGATAGAGGATATGTACATATATACAATGGATCCCTATTTGCTTGTCTGCTTTCCAGTCAGTGCCCGATGTCTTTCCTTGCAGATGTGTCTTTTTGCCTGACCAGGGAGCCTTCTTTGTGAACTATGTGATTGCCTCTGCATTCGTTGGCAATGGGATGGAGCTGCTGCGCCTGCCCGGCCTCATCCTTTACACCATACGCATGATAATGGCCAAGTCCACAGCGGAAAGGAAAAATATTAAGCAGGTATTAGAGCCCCAGCTTAGTAAGGGGCAGTTAAATGACCGATCCTTATCATAAACAGTGGGAGCTCCCTTCCTTCATCCCATTAACTATTATCTCTTCTTTTTTTTTTTTTTTTGGAGAGGGGGAGACCTGTATTCCATTTTAAGTTGCAGACTTTTACTTCCAGATGATGTGTTGGCTTGCAGCTTGAAATTCCAGGTGTTACAATGGGAACTTTAGCCTGTATATAGCTCCCCCTCCTCTTTTTTTTCTTTTTATGGGTGAGTGGGCTCCATTTTTAAAAAATTCTTTTAAACTTTGACTTCTGTAACAGTAGCATATTACCCCTTGCTCTGATTGAAACAATTTATATTGATTTCCTCATCCCAAGAGGAAAATGTGGGAATGCTGACCACACCAAAGCTTTGATATCTTGAGCTTTCCTTACTGGGAAAGCCAACACAAGGAACGGTACAGATTCAATGGAATATGCAGGGAGGTGGATGTTCTGAGCTTGGCACAATTATTTTCTGCCTTGCGTGTTTGAGTAGTTGGTTCTTGTAGATGAAAACAGATTCCCTGAGAAACTGCTTTAAGGCTGTGAAAGAAGCAGCCTGTTTTCTGTGAGTAGAGATGCTTAAACCGCATAATGCCTCGTGTCTCTGATTACAACACTTACGGCTCTTGGGGAAATAACAGATCTCTTGTAGGCAGAGAGTAAGGGAAGGTGAGTTGTTCTTTAGTGCATCTCTTCTTAACTCGTGACATGCCGATGGATGACGGGAGAGTTTTGGCTGTTTTGGTCTTTTTGTTCCCAGCAACAAGCCTTTGAATATGAATTTGGAGCTATGTACGCCTGGATGTTGTGCGTGTTCACTGTCATCATGGCCTATAGCATTACGTGTCCCATCATCGTCCCCTTCGGTGAGTTTTCCGACGAGCCGTGGGCGCCGTGCGAGTGCGATGGGGGCGTGAGGGAAGGCCTGGTCCTGCGTTCTTAGTTCAGTTCAAATGCTGATAAACCTTAGGACTTGGATCCGAGTTTCCTTCCCTTCCTGTGGAAAAACAGGGCAGAAGGTGGTGAATTACTTCTCTCTTGTACTGCCTTTAGAAGTTGAATTTCATGTCTAGATGCTTGGTTTCATTTCTCAGGTTGGAGTGTGGTAGGTCAGGGGCTGCAGTCACCACTGTGCTGTGGACGGCCGGATGCTCTGTGGTCCTGACCCCAGGGATGTGACCTAACGATGTGCTTGCTGGGACATGGTCTTGGTGAACGCCATAGCTGCCCCTTGGCTGGGGAAGGAGGTGCTGTTGCTCTGGTAGATTTGCTGGCTTGGAAAACCAGTCAACTGGGAGTTCAGGGCATGTGGGTGAAGCACAGCCTGCCCTGTGGTGTAGGCAGAGCTGCAGTCCAAGGACCCTGAGAAGATCTTGGAGTCATAGACTTCCTTTTTTTTGGGATGTTTTTCTTAGTTGGTTTAGCTCTGTCCCGTGAACAAAACTTAGTATTTCTGCCTTAAGTTGTCTTGACTACTTTCTTCTTCCTGAACCAGCCATTAAATCCTGTTTGGGTGTGCAAGAACTTGTAATCTGTCTGGAACTCGTGGATGGTTGTCCAGCGACTGTGACATGACACACATCTTATTTTATTGCATCTTTCATTCACAGAGATTCTGGACTCTCATAAGAATTATGTGTAAAGAGTCATTTCAGCCGCTACCGATATTTCCACTCTGGGAACCTGTTTATCAGGCATAAGTAGTACTAAATCATTTTATATAGTTGGTATTTTCCTTTTCTAATCCAAAATTTCAGGGAGCTAGATACAACATAATTAGCTAAATTAGATATTGTTCAGAATTGGTTTTAATCAACAACCTTATTATAGGGAGAATGTGGCCAATTTTTAGTAACATTGTACTTGATGTTTATTTATGTTTCGTTTTGCATGCAGTTGTAAATATCTGAATGTGCTACTGCATGTCAGAGCTGTCGCAATTAATAGCTGTCACAGCTGTAACTGGCTTTTTTTATTGGGAGTAAGAAATTGCTGCCTCGAAATCCAGTCATGAACCTCTCGAAGGCTGAGGGGGAGGCGCTGAGCCACGGTCAGACCTTTCTTCCTTACCAGTGCGGAGGGGGAGGAGTTACCGAGCCTTCCCTACCCTTTCAGCCTTTGTGCCAGCACCAGGAAGGAGCTCTGGGTTCTGGGGGAGCACAAGTGGTGCCGCAGAGAAGCGCGTGGAGAGGGTGAGGGATGGGGAGACCCTGGGGGACTTGGGCTGGGGGTGCAGCAACCGTAGGAGCACGCTGCTGTCAGGCAGCCGTGCCGTAGTCATATTTGGGCTGTGTCCACCATCGGTATCGAGATTTTCAGTCCCTTGGTTAAGTGTAGATCTCCTCACAGAATTGCTGGTTCTTACTGAGTCTTCCACAACCCCGGGCTCTCCCTCTTTTCCTTCTAGGTTTAATATACATCCTCCTGAAGCACATGGTTGACCGTTACAACCTTTTCTACGCCTATCTCCCTGCCAAGCTGGAGAAGAAGATGCACGTCGCAGCTGTGAACCAGGCCCTTGCAGCTCCGATTCTCTGCCTGTTCTGGCTCTACTTTTTCTCCTTCCTGCGGCTAGGTAAGCCTTCATTTTTGCCACCCGGAAGCTGCTTGTACCTCTCTTGCCAGCTCACCTAAATTACGGGTCAAGTTTCATTGGCTCCGCGGGCTTTTTGTTTTGCTCCCGTGAATGGTTACCTGCGGCGCTGAATCGCGCAACATCTGCGGCTCAGGCATAAGTTTGCCTGAGATGCTCTGATGGGGACGGCTGACTGGTTAACTTAAAACCGTTAGCGTGGTGCTGCGTGTTTCTTGGTCTTACAGGAGATCGTGTGTTCCCTAAAGCTGTAGGGTTGGAGTTCGCCAGCTGGGCTGTGGGGTGACAGACAGTAAAAACCATTAAATAAACCAAAAATCTATTCAGAAGTAGCTCCCTGTAGTAGTGAGGTGGTCTCTGGCTTCACTACCCGCATCTGTGTGGTCTGTGCATGAC
The DNA here is from genome assembly GCF_000690775.1 of Eurypyga helias. Classification (NCBI taxonomy): domain Eukaryota; kingdom Metazoa; phylum Chordata; class Aves; order Eurypygiformes; family Eurypygidae; genus Eurypyga; species Eurypyga helias. Next base: position 26,669 of record NW_010258509.1, read on the forward strand.
TCGTTTGCCTGGAGGAGCTGGCTGCTGCTCCCGATGTACAGCTGTCGCTTAGGGAATGCTGCTAATGCATTGGCTAACGCTGGTAAGACCCGTGTTCTACACTGTGCTGGATTCAGCCAGGA
>NW_010258510.1:0-19305 GCF_000690775.1 Eurypyga helias
GTCCTGTACATGCCACGTGATGGCATTCAGATGATCTGCTCCATAATCTTTCATGGAACTGAGGTCATCCTGACAGGCCTGTAGTTTCCTGAATTCTCCTACTGGCCTTTTTTTGTTAATGGCTAACCTCCAGTCAGTTGAGACCTCCCCGCTTAGCCAGAACTGATGGTAAGTGATGGAAAGTGAGCACTTTTACTGGCTCCCTCAGCATCCTTGGATGGATCCCATCTGGTCCCATAGACTTGTGGATGCTGAAGTGGTGTAGCAGGTTGCTGCCCATTTCCCCTTGCATTATGGGAGCTTCATTTTGCTCCCTGCCCCTGCCTTCCAGCTCAGGGAGCTGGAGAACAGCTGGTCTTACTGTTAAAGACTCAGTCAAAGAAGACATTAAGAACCTCAGCCTTTGTCACTATGTTTTCCCTGGCATCCTTGAAGGATGGAGACTCACCATAGCCCTCCGTTTGCTGCTGATGCATTTACAGAAACATTTTGGTTGTTTTTTATGGCAGAAGCCAGGTTAAGTTCTAGTTGGGTTTTGACCCTTCCAGTTTTCTCCCTGCAAACATCCCTGTAAAACACCTGAGTTCCCTGCCTCTTCTTCCAAAGGTCATAAACTCCTGGGGTTCTTTCCTGAACTGTCTTTAGAGACTGGAATGCTGTTTCACCAGTATTACGGTCTGCATTACAGTCTCTATATCTGAATTAGTCTGGTTTATATTTCCTGTTTTCAGGTGAATCACATAATAAACTCGTAATTCATTGTTTCATTGGTGGAGGGTTCTCTTTTTTCTGTGTGAAGAAACAACAACAAAAAAAGTGCAGGTCATTGTAGAGTTATTTTTTTCTTTTTGCCATCCTTCCTTTAATAGTCTGTTACCATTGAGAATGATGATAACAAACAAAGGGGAACTAATCAATTTGCAGTGTGATTTGGTATATTCATGGTATACTCTGAAACTGCAGTTCTGGGCAAAATGGTCAAGAGATGAACCAAAAAGTAACTAAACTTAGTATGGAATTGGAATGGACTACTACTTCTGTTGTACCATAAAGCAAAAACTGTGTCTTTTAATACAACAAACTGTTCATAAAGTTGACATTTGAGACTATGTAAAAAGAATAATGGAGGGAAAACCGTTTTTTCTTTGTGAATTATTTCATTTAACTGGAATCAAATATCTTATCTTTTAACTAGAGTTGTTGTGTTGAAATAAAATCTTAATACTGGGGGTGAAAATGCCCAGAGACTTGTAGGACGGGTAATCCAGAGAAGTTTGGAGGACAAGCCCTGAGACTGCTCTGAAAAGTTGGGAGGCATGTTTTATGTTTTATGTCTACCTGCTACAAAGGTCACAGGCACAAGCTTCCGTGCCTTTGGACCCCAGTGTCCTTTTCCACTGTGAAGTGCAATCCTTTAATGTTCTTGCGTGTAGCATTAGGTTTTATGACACAGGCCAAGCAGAAGAAAGAGCACGAGGGACCGGAGCTTAAAATTAACTCACTAGGGTGGTGTAAGACTGTTTTAAACTGTGATCACACGTTGAGCAAGATGAAATTTATTCATGAATGCAGGTGGTACGAGAATACTGCAGAGCCAGTGTGTGCAGTCGGCAGGGTAGGTTCTTCCTCCTGCCCCTGCACGGGATTACTGATAGCCTGTGTTGGGCAATGCTTCGTATGTGGGCAGGGTGATCTGCCTGCTGGCTGGATTAGACAAAACTGGCAGAGTCCTTCGGAGCCCGAAGGCTGACAGGGTGTACTACCAGACTTGCACGGGCAAGCACTGGAGTAGTGACATCAGCAAAACAAAATTAAGGCTGTGCAGGGTGTGACATTCAGACCTGGATTAGATGATCTTAGCTTCTAATCATCAATGCTAATTACCCTTAATGAGACGCCTGCAAGTGGAAGACCTGGGTGTCCAAGTAGTGTTGCACATCTACTTTTTTCCATTGCGCCTAGAAAATATTTTGTGAGCTAAATTTTGAGATAAAACTTTGCTAAAAGAAACAGAAGAGCCTTCTTTAGAAAAAGTACTTATGGCTGCTGCTGCCAAACTGTTTTAGTGGAGAAAACTCAGGAGCTTTCCCTTGTTTCACAAGCGTATTCTTGCAGCTGGCGCAATGTTTTTTTTCTAAGCACGCCTAGTGGTTTTGAGTTTTTGGGGGGGGTTTAAATGGAGCTTTAGTTTTAATTTGGACTTGCTTTGAAGCTCTGTGTTTTCTGTGTGGAATTTAAATTCAGAATAATTTCTCGCCTTAATGCGGGTTGCAGTGCTACTTACTGACTTTAAGAAACAGCTGCAGCATATTTACATGGTTTTTTATTTCTCTTATTTTAGGTCCTAAGCATCCAAGTGAAATGTTACCACGAAATCATTACTATAGGCTACAGAGTCTACCACTCATATGATTTACCGTGGTTTAGATCCCTCAGCTGGTGAGTAGTAAGCAAGAACATCAATAAATAGCGATGTGAAACTTCAACCTTCATCTTGTTCATGTCCTGTCATGGTGAAAGGACAGCTTTGTAGGTCATGTGCAGGCATAGAAGTTGACATCTGTCTCTAATACAGGATTCTGTAGTTGTCTTCCACCTTGAACTTGGACAAGTCAGTTGGCCTTTTAGTACTTCAAATTTTTTAAAGCACGTATATATGCTTTAAGTCAGAATTGAGCATGTATAATCTATCTAAAAATACACAGAGCCAAATAATCACCTCATACTTATTTCCTGAACTGTTATGAGGTTTGGGATTATTTTTTTTGCTGTTAACCTTGCATGAGAAGTAAATAAAACAGGTACCTTAAAGGTTCCTCTTCACACACACAGAGAATTAAAATAATAGCATGCAAGTTTCAAATCCTTTCTAGTCACGCACTTAATCACAGGTCTGCATAAATACAGTGTTGGGGGATCTTCTGAAAGATATCTGTGACAATGTCCAGCTTATATCAGGCTGGATAGAACTGGGGAAATGAACTTCTGAGTTCTGGAAGGAAAACTAGAGGCTTTTGATTGGAGTCAGCGTTCTGGGAAGGTGTTGGGCGCATGTAGTCTCTGAGGTGCTTAGGGGCAATTCTTCAGGCACGACCGATGTTGTGTTGTTTTGATTTTGTGCTGGGTTTGGTTTTTAAGGAATTGAAATATCGAGGTTATGCTCTGTCTCTTGTCACATTGCTGTTTCATTTCTAGAAGCAACTTGTTTGTGTAATGTGGTGGAAAACTCTGTACATGCTCATCACTTCCCCTCTGGTCCCTCCTAGATAATCCAGGGGACTGATCTATTGTCTGCTTTATTCCATGGCTCTGGATCTACAGCTAGGGCAGACTCATACATGAATGATTCTGCAGTCTTGCTAAAATTTTTAGAGGGGGAGCTGTGCGCTCTACCTCTCAGTGTACCTTGGCAGTTGACCACCACCACTTTCATATGTGGAGCTCAAAATCAACTCCTCTGAGCTGAAGAGCATGTTGCCTAGAGAGGTGCATCTCTTAGGGGTTTTGGATTTGCTATTTATTGGTTGAGTGCTGCCTTGGCATTTGGCGATTGAGGCAACCCCAAGCACAAGTACAGGTTGAGTGAAAAATGGATTGAGAGGAGCCCTGAGGAGGATTTGTGGTGTTGGTCAACGACAAGCACAACTTGAGCCGGCAGTGTGCGCTGGCAGCCCAAAAAGCCAGCTGTGTCCTGGGCTGTATCAGAAGCAGCGTGACCAGCAGGTCGAGGGAGGGGATTCTCTGCTCTGCTCTGCTCTGGTGAGACCCACCTGGAGTGCTGCATTCAGCTGTGGAGGCCTCAGCATAAGAAGGATACAGACTGGTTGGAGCGAGTCCAGAGGAGGCCACGAAGATGCTCAGAGGGCTGGAGCACCTATCCTGTGATGAAAGGCTGAGAGAGTTGGGCTTGTTCAGCCTGGAGAAGAGAAGGCTCCGGGGAGACCTTATAGCACCTTCCAGTACCTGAAGGGGCTACAAGGAAGCTGGGGGGGACTTTTTACAAGGGCCTGTAGTGACAGGACAAGGGGTAATGGGTTTAAATTGAAAGTGGTGAGGTTTAGATTAGATATCAGGAAGAAGTTCTTCCCAGAGAGGGTGGTGAGGCAGTGGAACAGGTTGCCCAGAGAAGCTGTGGATGCCCCATCCCTGGAAGTGTTCAAGGCCAGGCTGGATGAGGCTTTGAGCAACCTGGTCTAGTGGAGGGTGTCCCTGCCCATGGCTGGGGGTTGGAACTAGATGGTCTTTAAGGTCCCTTCCAACCCAAATGATTCTGTGACTCTCAAATTGTTTTGGAAAAGTTGTAGAAATAGCCGCATTTACTAGTTAGTTGATGGATTAAACCCTGTAAGATGGATTAAACCCTGTAAGATGGATTAAACCCTGTAAGATAATTGCTGGGTCAAGAAAGCTAAAAGGTGAAGTGCATGGTGAGGTGGAGCAGGATATGCAGCAATATCTCTTTAAGATGAGAATGTTCAGGCCAGATGGCAAAAATGCAGTTAGTCAGATCCTCAAGCCCCGTGTCAGATTCACTGTCCTATAACCTCAGAGGATTCGTTATGCAAGTACCTTTTGTCCTGTCTGTAAGGCAGAAATCAGAAGCTACCCTTACTAGCATACAGGGAGAGAATATGCAGGATTGCTTGTGGCGATATGGATGATAGCAGATACTTGTTCTATACTTCTAGAATGTCTGAAAAGGGCTTGCATAGGTGTGGAGTATTCAATGCCGTAGTTAAGGGTGAGATGAATTTTCTAACTGTATCTGCCACTTGTGTTTGTTTTTCTAGTGCGGTTGCTTTAGAAGAAGTAAATTGCAAAAATTGGCTTCTCAGAGGAGACACTGACCCAAAAGTATAAGGCTGAATTTATATTCAAATTTTATTTTCATCACATCTTTTGCACCCTTCCATTTTTCTTTTGTGTGGTGGTTGTCGTTGTGGTTTTTTGTTCATTTTGATTTTTAAGAATGACACTTAAATGCATATTTCTTGCTAAAATAACTGCTAGCTGTTGTATGTTGTAGGTACTTTTTGCTGTGTGTGAACTACTTCTTTTATGGAGAGACTGTAGCTGATTACTTTGTTACGTTTGTTCAGAGAAGAGAACAGCTTCAATTCCTAATTCGGTACCACAGATTTATCTCTTTTGCACTCTATCTAACAGGTAAGTGTGGGAAATTGCAAAAATGAAAGAATTTTGTGCTGCAGTTATTTCTGTGCCTTTTTTTTTTTTTAAATCTGGGGAACAGTTATCTTTTTATGCACTTCCAGTTTCTTTTTCCTCTTGATATTCAAGAAAATTAGGTGTTTGCAGTTCCATTTTTCCTGTGAAGAGACAGACATAAATTTTGCATTCACTGAGAAGCCACAGCCTGAACAAGTAGATGATCTTGAAAAAGTTGAGCTAATAACGCTCAAGAGAAGTTGGCATGAATTCATTCTAATCGCTGAGGAATGGGGGCTCAAGAATACATGGGTGCTCTTTTGGCAGTCTGTGGAGGGGACTTGTATGTGCAACTGCTGTGCTGATGCCTTATTGTGCAAGTGTTCTCCTAAGTCCACAGCAGTAAGATTTACCAATATAATTTAAACTGATTTTTCAAGATGCCTGAGGCTTTATTTTGTCTGCAAGCTCTTCAGATGGTTGCCTCATGGATAGATCTTGCTCCCTATCCAAAGAAAGAGTTTTTAAAAGCCTCTCTTGTAGGAAGAAGAGACATAAGCTGGTAATCTTGTGCTTTGTGAACCTGTGAATGCAGTCCATGGTATTTTCGGCAATGCAGTTAGTATTATTTTAGCCTAAACTTGAATCAGTTGACCACTGAGATTGGCCTAAGGGACAGGAGATCGCTATGCTACAACTACTTGTAAAATATGTTCAGAAACCTGATCTTCATGATGAACTGTCAGTCTGTCTACTGTGTTGGTTTTTTGTTGGTTGGTTTCTTTTTTTTTTAAAACCAGATAAATATTCTACTTGTAGCTTAGATAGCAAGCATGAAACCAGCTTTGCAAACCTTGACCTTCTTCAGCTGGTTTTGGCTTGAGGAAACTAACTTAACTAATGCCTTGTGACCGCTGAAGGGCAGTGAGGGCAGAGATGAGACAAGCCAGTCGTGAGCAAAAGCAGGAGGCAGGGCGTAGCAGAGCCCCTTGGCGACTGTCGCTTTGGGATTGTGGGGCCACTGTCCCCAGGGCTGGGGGTCTTTTGCCAGTCTCTGACCCTGCTGGTGCAGGAAGTTGCCTTAGGAGAGCAGCGGCGCTCTGTTAGCCACCCGGAACGTTTCAGCCAGTCAGCTGACTTCTCCAATGCCTTTGCTTCATGCTTGCGTTGCGTGCAGCCCTGCGCCTCTTGGGGGGAAAGAGGCAAGCTGGTCCTTTCCTTTCAGTTGTTTCTGTTAATTATTCAAAAGCAGCTTGTCGACCTGTTTTTTGGGTGGTTTTTAAAGACGATGGTCTCCTCCCTTAAAAATTGATGTCTACAATGGGACCCTGTAAGTAATGAAATGGATGGTCTTTACTGATGTTAACTGATCCTGTGCTCTGATGAGAAAAATTCTGTATGCACACTTCACCGAACGCAAGCAAATGCTTTTGCAGCAGAGGGATTAAAAGCTGCTCCGAGGGAAGAAAATTACTGGTATGTCACAGTTCAGTGTAATTACGTATGAGTTGGTACAAACTACACTTGCTTTGTTTTACAGGCTTCTGCATGTTTGTTTTGAGTTTAGTGAAGAAACATTATCGTCTGCAGTTTTACATGGTGTGTATTACCCACTTTGCTGTGGTCACTCACGTTGTGAATGTCGCTAGAAACAGCCGTGTCCCTGTGCTCATGAAATAGCTTGGAAGAAGGGTGTGGAAAATGGGCTTACACTGACGGTGACGTGAAAGCAAGTGGTGTTGGGCTGTTGGGTATCTGTTCACCTTGCAGCTTATCCTCATCGTATCCTGGGGCGTGGCCGTTTGGTCAGTACAAGCTGTCACTGGTGAGGCCTTGCACGTGCGCAACGTGATGTGTTTCTCCCAGTGATAGGTTGATACAAAAGAACTTCCTGGAGAAAGAGGTGCGCGCTTCCCTCCCAGGTCTGAAACTAAGTAGTTCAGCATAGGGTGGGAAGTGGCTCTTGTGACTCAAGTGTTACTTTGTAGAGGCCCTATTGAAGGACCATGAAGGGAACTTGATTTTAACCCCTACGTGGAAGATGTATTCTGTGATGCTTAGCAGCAGTTCTGGTCTTCAGTTCTGCTGTGCCTCAGTAGATCATTAATCTATTACAAGAAACCAGTGTTCTCTCTCTTGTATTTGTCCACCTCATAAACAGCAGAGTAGCCAATCAAGATCATGAACCTTTTTCTTACATGTGTCTTATAGGTTGAAAACTAATTTTGTAACATCACAGGTAAAAAAAACTCACCCCCCAAACCAAACCCAAAAAATCCCCACTGAACTACCCCACTTCTATGTAGGAATTAGAAGCACAGTAAAACAGTAATGCAGCGCAGCTCCTGGCTTTAAAGAACTTGAGCAGTCAGGGCATAGCACAGCCATCAAGATTTCCTGCAGCTCTGGGGCTGCGGTTAACCCTTCTGTTTCTACAGTGCTTCAGGTAGCACTTTACCATTGAGGATCCCTAATTCTAGACCAGGACTTATGTGAGCCCTCTACGAGCCTGTGAAAAAATAACCTACTCGAAAAAATTTGCCCTGTTTGTGGGAGAACTTGCCTGACAGGGAGATGCAGCTTTTCTAGGAGTGGTGGTCTTTACCTGAAAAAAAGTCATCCTCTTTAGATTGGCACAAAGTAAATAGGTTCCTTTTACATGTTTTTTTCCCTCCTGAAAGAAGGCAGAAAAAGTGCGTGTCAGTCACGTGGCTTGGTGCCTGCCCAGAAAACATTAAGGTCTGACTACATAAAACCCACAGTAAACCAGGGAGAAGCCGTGTACCCACTGGTTAGCAACCCTGCGTTTGCCTGGCGAGGGGAGTAGCCGTTTGGTTTCAGGTGGTGTCCCAGTACTACTGTACAAATACTAACCATTTTGCTGCAGAGATGCTCTCATGAACCAGCAGGTGGATTTTCAGAAACCTTTAGGCAGCTCTTGCACCCTCCCTTTCAGCCTGGCTGAGTTGTTTTATCTGGAAGTAGACGCTGGCTGCCACAGGAAAACACGTGTGATGAGAGAATCAGAAGAAGTAGGGCATTCTGAGTGCCGAATCACCCGGCCATTTAGAGTGATTATATTTGGTTTTTCAGGGGAAAAAACTACCAGTTCTTGATTTCAAAATTGTTGGAAACCAAAATCTAGTGTAGCATCTTTACTGGTAAACGGTTTGGAAACCACTTTATTGTACACTGGTGCTACAGAATAAACACCAAATACGTAGAGCAATGCCGAGGAAAATGACTGTTTAAGTGACCGTGCGCATCAAAATTAACACTTTGTGCTAATCCTGAGAATTTTCATGTTTCCTAAGAGGACTGGTATTCTGCTATGAGAGATACCCACGTCTGTGTAACACGACTTGGTCATGAGTAGTTCAATGCCATTTTCCTGTTACCGTTCTGCCATGCCTGTTACATGTACGTACAGAATATCACATTGCTTACCTTGCTTTGCTGCTCTCCTGCTGCAGGCGTATGTCTTACTAAATCAGACCTTAAACTGCATGTTGAAAAATTCTGGGTGGAGGTAAGTGGTGGGGAAAGCTGTTAAAGTTTCAGTACTTGCTTCAGAAAGCCAGCTGATTGTGATATACTGTATGCACACATCTCCTGCATCGTCACTAGAACCGGTCTTTTCTGGAAGCTCCGAAGTAGCTCCTCTAGCTGACACGCCAGTATTTATCGAGGTGTACGGATCGGTGTTTTCACTAACTGTTGTGTTGTTGCATTGTTAACAGTTCGCATGGACTCATGTCACTTTGCTGATCACTGTAACTCAATCTCATCTTGTCATCCAAAATCTCTTTGAAGGCATGATCTGGTAAGGGGACAGTAATGAACTGATTTGTAACTCTATTGCATTGAAAGGTTGGTTCTTTTACGTAGGTCTGGTTAGGGAATTTTCCTGGGAACCGTTAAAGCGGCACAAATTAAAGGAGCATTAACATCTAGTTGGAAGGGGTGTCAGAGGGATTGGGAGTGTGGTGGTAGAGGATACAGGAGAGGGAGCAGAAACCTCTTGAACTAGATCGGCAGCCACAAGTATGATCGTTTTGAACAGCCACTTCGTTTACTTGCAAGGACAGGATTGCTTTGCATGCTTGGTGAAATCGTTTGATAGCGTTTTGCTGAATGAGGTGAATATCCAGCAATGCTTTTTCCATTACTTGGGAACTTCAGGTTGCTCAGACCTATTGAAGTTGGACCATTTAACTTGAAATCCCCAATCTGGCCGTCTTCCCTGCCACCTTCCCTGCTACCTCCCCTGTTAAGATAAATGCAGATTGCTTAAAATAAGAGTTTAATTCTTGGATATTGTTGGGTCATCTTAACGCCCTATTTCCAGCAATATATTAAATTCTGATGATGCAGTTAAATTTGATTACTTAAAACCACTCCTCAAAGAGAGTGTGTTCTTTTCCCATACACCACTTTAGGGACAGGGTAAATTACAAGTTGAGAAAGGAGGAAGAAGCACATGGAAGATGATTTGTGTTCTTCCGAGGACATAGTAGTGCGTGTTCTCCCTTTTCTTTTCCTGATATGTGTACAACTAGGGAGGTTATTGCAGAAAAGACATGTTTATAGTTAGAAAGAAAACCCAAAGCCTTTGGCAAAGTTTGTATAAAGAAATTATTTTCATAGTGATGATGTTACTGTGATTGACACTCATTGCCTTGCTAGCCTACCGTTTCTTATTTCCACTGGTGCCAGGCCATTTGGCAGATGGTTGCAACATCTGACTTTTAGCTTATTAATACATCCCTGCTTTGAAAAGGGGGAAAAAAGAGGGGTTAACAGGCTTGAGTATCAAACTCGGATGCTGTCTGCATGAAAAGAACATTAGGGAATCTATCACAGGCTGCTCCACACTGACAAGAGGGGAAAAAAAGGAAACTTTTTTTTTTTTTTAAATTTACACATCATTAAAGTTTACAAGGAATTTGCTTGCTTTGCTGTTACAAGTAACATTAACACGTTTATATCTGTTGATTTCTTCTTAACTGTGGTACCAGTCTTCAAGCCTGATAGGAAGAAGCCAGCCTGCTCATGTGTCAAGCTCGTGCACCAAAGTAGTATTTTAACTTGAACTAACATGGATCTGTAATGGTTTCGATTGGCTGAAGACCAAAACCAGTATAGCTACATGTGCTGCTTATGGGGGGACTAGGCAAACACGTGATGAAACATAATTATTTCTAAATACTACCAAAAAATTTCCCAGCAAGAAATGCAGCTGTTTCAATTTTCTGTCCTGTGTTTAGGCTCGGGCAGCTTTTCTTGTTCTCCCTACAACTTTTAATGTCTTTCTCTAGGTTTCTGGTTCCAATTTCAAGTGTTATCTGCAATGACATTGCTGCTTACGTTTTTGGATTCTTCTTTGGCAGAACTCCATTAATTAAGGTATGTACTTAGGCACTTCCTCACCAACAAGCTTTTACAATTTGTAGCATTTTTGATACCCGTTCAAAAACATGTTCACAGAAAAAATACTTTCCTCAGTACTGTATGACACGCATCTGCTTAAAAACCAAATTGACTGTCCTGTGTCTGAAGATTTTTAAGTGGAAGGTGGGATTCATGTGAACTTACTATTGACACTACAGTGTAATTCTGTTCAAGGCCCTTGTATCATCGTTAAGAATCGCTTTTTTGGATTTCATATGCAGGTTTAACTGCATGCTTACTGTAAAGAAACTGTAATTTGAAATAAGTCACTAGGTCACACATTCCTTATCCGGTCCTGTTGACATAGCACTGAGAAGGGCTCAAACCGTAATCTTCTTATTCTGGTAGAATATGCAAGACCCTACAGAAAGCCATGAATTACTCTTTTCATGATGTTGCCATGTTAACTTTTGGGCGTTTAGTTGGTTCTGATATTAAAATGCTCCTAAATTGAAAACGTGATAGAATTTGATGAAGAAAACAGCTTGCTACCCTGGTCTCTCTAGGCCTGCAGTTATTTGCTGTGTTAGTTTGCCAGCCTGTACGTGAGAAGGTAGTGTCGCCCATGGAGCATCCCCAGCAGTAGCTGTCTACGCCCAGCCTCTGTCACTACCTAAAAATGCACTTGCTAGCAGAAGTCTGCAACAAAGCTGCAGCCTGCTCGTGCAGGTTTCCAAGCCTTCTGCTTGAAGGAGCTCGGTTGCTCTGTCAGGGTAGCCGTGGCCAGCGGCAGGCAGCCGCAGATGGGAAGGGACCTCTCTGTTGCCTGCAGCTGCCCGGCGGCACCAGTCGAACTGTGGCACTTGCCCTCCTTGCTGGGGACAGGTCCTCGCCACACTCCTCTGCTCATCGTGCTCTGTGGCTGCAGCTGCTGACATGCCGTATTTCTCACATGCCTTTGAAAACCCAAGTAGCAGCATCATTTTTGCAAATGACACATATTTACCCCAGAAATAGAGTAAAAAAGGGCTCAATGATGCGATTGAGGAGGCTAACGCTTGCTCTTTTGTGCCTAGCTGTCTCCCAAGAAGACCTGGGAAGGGTTCATTGGAGGCTTCTTTTCCACAGTTGTATTTGGATTTATTGTAAGTAACCACAGGACTTTCCTTGTATAGGTTCACCCTTCAACTCCCTGTTTTTGCTTGAAGTAAAATAACCGACGAATTTGGTTGTCTCACACTGCTGAAGCCTAAGAGTTAGGGTTTGGGGTTCTTTTGGAGTTCTGCCAATCCCTAACTAGCTGGAAAGACTAGGCAGGGCTTGCACCTCTCCTGAACAGGTTGTATTGACCGTTTTTGGCATTGCTGGAATTGTTTTCTATATGAGTTGCATCCCTCTTTTGAAATAGTGTATTGATAGCATTATATAGGCTTTGTAAAGTAGTACTTTTTTATTACATACTTTATAATGACATTTCTCCTGCGAAGTAGTTTACACTGACAATATGCATAGAAGATCCTAACAGCATAATAACTGTTCTGATAAGGAATTTATTGCTAAGGTCAGCAGAACTTGGCACTGCCAAACTTGGTAGAAGCAACAGTTGAAGTTCTAATGGAGAAATGATCTGCAAAGAAATGATGTGTGGCCAACTTACCATTTCGGGATTTTTTCATGCCGAAACATCCAGTAGACATGAATCGGAGAGATGTAAGAAGGAAAGCAAGTTACAAAATCATCACTATGTGCATTGAATGTCCATATTTGTCTGCCTTCTTGAGGCATTCTCCAACTTAAACAGGCTGATTTTACTCCATTCTGGGTCTCTGCTATTAAAAAGGCTTTCATTATCCTCAGCTTGCGATGACAAAGCCGTACACTACAGTATGATTTTTGACCCTAACAACAAGTGCTTATTTCAGGAGTCTTTGGTTTTGCTTTTCAGTTTTCCTATTTTTTGGCTCAGCATCAGTACTTTGTCTGCCCTGTGGAATATAACAGTGAAACCAACAGATTTGTGACAGAGTGTGAACCTTCAGAGCTCTTCCAGCTGAAGAAGTACTCCATGCCACCGTTGTTTCAGGCTGTGTTGGGATGGGTAAGGAAAAAAACCACGGCTTTGGTTAAAATGGAAATCATACTTCCTTACTTCAAAGAGCAAGTGCACAGCACCAGGGAGAAAGAGCTCTGGTATTTTCATACCAAATGAACGTATTGCTGCTTCAGGGACTGTAGGGTTGATTGCAGTTTAATAGGCGTATTTCTGCACAAAAACATAATGTGGACTGAGCAGAGCGAAATCCTACTGTGTCCAGCTATATCGTGTATTTTGGTAAAGGGCAAGGAAATGAGACCGCCCCGCTCGGTGGCAGTCTAGTAGAGAGATCAGTTAACCCTCAGAAGAGATGGTAGCTCCACGTGCAACTCTGGAGTACTTTTGCCAGGCTCTAACAAGCCTTTTGAGGAGAGAATTAGTTTTAGCACTCTTTGTCAAAAGTCAAATTGAATCTACTTGTTTGCACAACGGCTTGTCTTTGATTTTCCCTGTTAACTCAATTCCTGATGTTCTCTCTCCGAAATATGACCAGATGTTATGTTTGGAAGATGTTTTGCTTGGTGTCAAAAGATGTCAGGCCTTGTGTTCTCCCAGCAAAATTACCTTAATATTTCCAACTCATAAACTTTTCTGTTTGACCAACTGAATAGTTTAGCCTGAAAGAAAGGTGTCTTAGGATAACTGCGCAAAGTAGTCAGGAAGTTCATTGGTGTTAGCCAGTTGTGATGTAAATCAGAAACACAAGGTAGGGGATTTTTCAGCTACAGAGCGTGCTTATCAGTACTTGCCGGGACAAGTGTGCTCTGTTCTCAGGGATGAAGCCAGCATAGCATTCCCTTAAAGGCTGCAACTTGTACCATTGACTCCAAAGTGCGCAAAACTAAGTTACAAAAAAGCCACAAAACCCACAAAACAACCCTGAAAGCCAGAAAACCCAAACAAACCAAAAAAACCCCCAATCAACAAAAAAACCCCAACAAATCCAAAACAACCCAACCAACAAAAAAAAAAAAAGCCCCTTTTTTCTAATCTGTGTCAAGGAGGAGCACAGGTACCTGATGCCAGTGAAGTCTCTCTGTAAGAACTTGAGCAGATCAAAACAAATTTGTAATGCTGCTAATTATTTTTCTTGTAGGAAACGGTGAATATGTACCCATTTCAGATGCACAGCATTGCACTGTCAACATTTGCCTCATTAATTGGGCCATTCGGAGGATTCTTTGCCAGTGGATTTAAAAGAGCTTTCAAAATCAAGGTGTGTCAGCCCGTTGTTTTTTGGTTTTCTCTTTGAATTAGATAAATTGGTGGGTTGGGTTTGGTTTTGGGTGGTTTTGGGGTTTTTTTAATTGTTCATTGTTGTACCTCGTTTCTATTAAGGTGCGATGATGTTTGAGCTGGTTTTTAGCATCACCAGCTGTATTTAGTTTTATCAGATATATGTATGTGTTATTCTTAAAACTTGGCCTAATCAACGTGTGACTTTAGTGTTGGAAATCTAAGAATAATTTGGTTCTATTTCGGTTGCTAATTACTCTTCCAAGTCATGTTGCAGCAGCGCTTTAGACAAGACGTGCCATAGTCTTGGCACGAAAGGCAGTCTGTAGATGCCTGAGAGGCACCAACAGTGTTTACCCTTCAGACTGTGGCTGGCTGTGCTGTCCCAGTGGTATTTGTGTCATACGCAGACGCTGATGTGTCAGGCTCACCGAAGTGTGAGATGTTTGGCTACCTTTGCCAATACAGCGCCGCCTTCTTACCAGAGTGTGTATTGGCAAACGAGGTGACGTGCTAACCTCTGTTTATTGCAAGGTGTGCGCTGTCGCGTGTGGCAGTGTTGTCCCTGGCTGGTATTAAGTGGCAGCAGGAGTATGGGAAGAGGGCAGCCCCAAATTTTCTCTCGACCTTCTTTATGTCTTGGTAGGACTGCTGTAATTCTTACCCTGTTGCTTGTTGTTGTTCTTGTTGGTGTTCCCTGTGTCCACCAGTTTTGGCATGTGCTTTGCACAGAAGCATATAAACCTCTCTGTTTGTGCTGAACTCCCATACGTGTGCTTGTTCTTACCCCTCTTCCTTACGCCGGTGCGAGCAGCTTCTCCGGCACTTCTCTAGCTGCAGCCTCGTGCGCTGTCATACGTCCAGGTAGCAACACACTGTTTGGGCAAAGGAGGGCTTTTTGAAGAAAAAAATCTTCTGAAAAGCAGCACTTAGTGTTAAAGTAGACCATGAAAAAGTACATTCTTTAAATACTTCTGGGCCCCAAGATGGTGGTCAAAGGACTGCTGGGAAGACGGGGATATTCTGGAATTGTTGCTGAAGGCAGCACGTAGGTTGGGTTGGACACACGTGCCTGCCCAGCGCTGGAGGGCTGGCACGGCGCTGGTTTAACTTGCTGGCAGTCTCCCCGCACGGCCAAGGTCAGGGTTTTCACCCAGCGAGTACGTAAGCGAGTGCGGATGACAGAAAGGGGAGAGGAGGGTGGTTGGGCTGATAAAGCTCTCCCACATACAAAATCAGGTAACACAAAGCCAGTGTATCAAGCTTTGATTGCATCAGGAACTCTTTTGTAATGAGTGATAATTTTTTCACTGCAGTTTTTTTTCAGATTCTGTTAAATAGATTTAGGTTGCATGCACACATTATGGTTTTTAACTGGGGCTACCAAGGACCCAGAGGAAAAAAGGGCAGGTGAAAGGGCAGTATGTTAAAAGCCAGCGATAGATGGTGGAAAGGGTCCTCGGGTTAGTGCTTCTCTTGTAGCAAATGTATATTCCCTGGTAACAGGTGCTTCAGCAGCAGCACCAGTAGAAGACAAAGCAATAACAACGTTACAGAGGAGAATTAGATTCTGCAGCGACAAGAGCCATTAGCTTAAGAGGCTTGCTTACAAAATCATGTATAGGCACGCAAGCGTAGTCAGTGCTGGCAAACCCGCACCTGACCTACCGCTGTCCTCGTGTGTGGTACTGTGGACAACTGGCTTCATATCTTCTTTTTCTTCTCACCCCCTGACCCACCTTTGCATTCAAAAACTCCTTTAGCAAAGGAGGCTCTTGCTAACTTTTGGCTCAGTGCAGTGAAACCATAGCTTGACTGCGGCCTGAACGTGCTGCTGCCAAGTGATGGATCGTTTCTGTTTCATTGGCATCACTGACCATGACTTTTCTTTTTTTCCTTCCCTCCCCGTCCTTCACACCCAAAAGGATTTCGCAGACACGATTCCTGGGCATGGTGGGATAATGGATCGCTTTGACTGTCAGTACCTGATGGCCACGTTTGTTCACGTCTATATCACCAGTTTCATAAGGTACGGGCGCAGGGGCTGTGCCATAGTCGCTTTGTCCCCATTGCACTCTGCGCTGTGAGCACCACGGGGACCGCCGGTTGCTAAATCTGATCTACACCGTGATTCCAAATACAGAACCACTAAGTGAACACGCGTCGTTGCCTAGGGTTTGTGTCAGGTTCAAGCTATGCCCTGATGTTAAAGGTGACCTCTGTACCCTGAGTACCAGGAAGCTTGGTGTAGCAGCCTCTGAGAAGTTTTACTGGAATTTAGTGATGACGAGAAGGTGTGAAGATGGGGTTTTGGGCAGGAGGGTTCTGCAGCATCTGCTTTCCCTGTGTGGTTCCTGAAGAGCCTGTTGGCTGTGAGGCTGCAGTTCTTCCTGTAAGTTTAAGTTTTTCTCAGTCACTTGACTTTTCTGTTTAAGATGAGAACTATGGCTGAAGAGGGAAGACGACCTCTTTAAAATACTGCTCATTTTCCCTGAACCACACTGGCTTCCAAGAAGAAATCATGGGAATGACAAATCTCTTACAGAGTCATTTCCGTTCCTGGGGCAGGGGGGTCAAGGTGAGGGGCTGTGGGTGCCCAAACTGATACCTGCCCTTAGTTCTGTAAACACATGTGGCAAAACAGTTATTAGATACCAAATCAGCAACAGATTCTTTGCCCCATCTTCGGTCCATCTTAGAAGTAGACTGTAAAAAAGTGACCAGCTAAAATCGAGGCTGTTACGTAGAAAAGCTTGGTTTAATTCGCTTTTTTCTTTACTGACTTGGCCGACTTTCCATTTAGTTCAGTAGTGCACAGCTCACCTGGCAACAGATGCTACACTAAAAAAAGATCTGTTGATGAAAAATGTCGATTATGTGATGAAGGATGAACCTGTGAATTTTATTTGTCATGAGCCTTCCGTGATGACCATTTGCAGGCAATTACAAGAAATGCTTTTTAGTTTCCGTTCAGACTGAGATAAGGAGAATGCTTTGCCAGTAATGCTCATCCATGCCTCCCGAGGAGACAGACTGGGAGAAACCTGTAACTTGGTGTCCCCAAAAAAGGGGAAGCATTGTTTGTGCATCAAGAGGAAAATGGAAAAGCTGTTGAAAAGTTTATTTAGAGCTGCTGCTCACAAAAAAAAATGTTTTTCTTCTTATTGATAGGGGTCCAAATCCCAGCAAATTACTGAAACAGCTGTTGATACTTCAGCCTGAGCAACAACTGAGCGTGTATAAAACCCTGAAATCTCACCTCATCGAAAAAGGGGTCCTGCAGCCATCTCTGAGAGTGTAGTTTGTCAAAACAGGGGACTAGAAGAAACCTCCATTTACAAGAAGCCTGTGGAAAAGCGTTGCAAATGTGCACATGGATAACAGCTAAAGGAAGAGCAGTTTGGGGTCTGGGAGAGGTGAATGTTTCCTGAAATGAATGTGAATGCTATGACTTCCCATTAGGACACAGAAGATCTCTCACTCCTAAAACAATCCGAACGCTCGCCAAGTAACGGTACACGTGCTGCTGTCTCAGCTGCTGAAGTGGAGGGCAGCAGTCTTCCTTTGGCACCCAGCCTGACGGGCTCTGTGTTTTAAAAAAAATACAAATTCACTCTTAGTTTTTAATGAGTTATTTAATATTTTATATCTTGGCAATACTTTCTTGGTCTCCAGTGGTTAGTGAAGCGTAAACAGATGAGGCAGGCAGTCACTTTTATGTAGCCCAGTGCTGAAGTTACAGTAGGCCAGAAAATACTTGTTAGCCTGGTCACAGGGGTACTGGAAGCCTGCTGTATCAGGCCACCTGTCCTTAATAAAGCACTATGAAGGTTAAACTTAGCTGGTTTTAATTAAACGTATTTCTTATTAAACTATTTCATGCTTCCTAGAGAAAAGACAGTCATTCAAGCCTTACTCCTTGTGCCTCTTAACTACGACTAGAACGGGGGTATTTCCTTCTTCTTAAAAGCACTTTGAGGTCCCGAGTAAAAAGGTTAAGTGCTGTTTGATTAACGTGTGACTTGCTGAAGGCAGAAACTTTTATCTCCTAGATGTGCACGGTGTACGACAGGATGCGTGGTTCTTTTGCTGTGTGGTATTATTTATTAAGAAGACCCTCAGGCAAGCTTGGGTAACCACATAGGTGTTTGAATGGAGCATTTTTATAGAAAGCACCTATTCTCTAGACTTAGTGGGGCAAGTAAGGAAAGCTGATGCTCTGTAATTCTCAACCCTAGCTGTTCTCTGATGTTTTTCATCATGTGACATGATGATGCAAGTAAAAATATCAATTTTTTTGAAACTACAGAAAATGACTCCTGTACAAACAGAAAGCACAAATGCCAATTTTGTTTTGGTATACTGTAACTTGATACAATCTAGTTTTTCCAACTAATTGTAAATAACTTCCTCCTGCGGTGAATGTACGGATGCCACGTGTATGTGCGTGTGTATATACAGAATTTTAAAAAGTGTGTGTATATGTATATTAAAGTTGAAAATTTTAAATTGTTGGTGCTCCTTGAGGATAAAACCGTGGAGAAGATCACTGGGGTGGGTGATGTATCTGTGAAATTCAGACTGCTTTCTGTTGAACACTGTGCAGCCAGCACCACCGGGCGCTGTCTTTTGCACGTAGGCCGTCGTAGCGTGTGTACAGCTTGTGTGTGGAAAATCAGCCCCCTGCGTGGCTACGAAAGAGAAGACGGGTCTGAAGTAACTCCCGTTGGTGTCGCGCGTTTGACGGAATTAGATGCTGTCGGACCTGGAGGTCGCAGTACTGCGCTGAAGGTGCACCACGAGGCGAAAAACGTTGCCAGCTGCCGGTCCATCCATGGCCGTGTGGCTCGGTTTATTCATCGGAGGGGGCTGAATTCCAGCCCACCTGCTGGAAGGGCAGCATAGCTTGAGGGTAATACAGCCGGGGAGCGTGACGTGCGGGAAGGTGCTTTAAGAAGAAGGGAAGGGAAAAAGAGAGGGCGGCCAAAGTAGCGTACCTGGAAAAGTGACTTTTAGGTGAGGCTTTGGTTATGTGCAGGACTCTGGTAGGTGCTTATGAAGAAACACAGCCATACTGGAGCTGGTATATCTTTATCATGGGTATTTAAAAAAAAAAAAAAGGAATTAAATTTAAAAAATGAAAAATCATATATATTCTATGGAAAGGTAATTGTTATTTCAGAAACTTGAACTTTTTAGTGTAATTTTATAGCGTGTATAATAAGGAGGTTAAAATATATTTTAGCATTTAACACTACAGAGCCTTTGAAGTTTATTGCTATCTATTTGCACAACGGAAAGTTCAACACTGTGATTCAGCTGTTCGGTGTTAAAGTGAGGAAGGGATCACTTGTGAACTCACCCATCATTTTTCTGGATAAAGTAATAGCTTCCTGCTGGCTTAGGCCTGGTGTAAA
>NW_010258510.1:19342-20287 GCF_000690775.1 Eurypyga helias
ACCTGCTTACTCTGAAGTGCATTTACCCCACTTGTTACTTCTGCTAGTTCAAGCATTGCCACACGATCAACAGGAAACTTCAACTTTTTACACCAGTGATTCTTTTCACTTGCACTTTTGTTCCGAGTTGCTATAATTACTCGTCGAGCAAAAAAAATATGTATATGATGTAAATACTGTAAATGGTATGAGCATATACTGTCTGGTTTAGTTTGACTGTTTCAATCTTGCATTGAAGCAGGTGTTGTTAAAAAAATAAAACTGGGACAGAAATACTCCTGTCTTGTATTTCCTACAGCATGCACGGTGGGTGAAGATTTCTTAACAAGAATTCCTATTCCTTTATATTATTCCTTAAAGTTGTGTACTTAATAGCAAAGCCTGCTATTAATTTCCTACCTTTTGCCCCTCAAGACTTCAGGCCATCCTTGACTGTTGCTGCAAGCTACTTTTATGATGTGCTTCATCTCCAAAAGGAGATCTCAGGGAGGACTCAGTGGCGCCTTTTCCCGCCCTGCCACATTCTGCCGCTGGAAACACAAGTAATCTTTCTGTTTACTTGGTGTCGGGGGTTGCGAAATTTTCTACCTTCAGAACCCCACTTCCCGTCCATTATTCCTGTTGCTGCTGGCAAAGGCCTGTCAGCATTCACCATGTGTGGGGGTGATGGGGCAGCAGCTGGCAGCTGCCTCTCCCCTGCTTTACTCTTCCTTCCCTTTTAGGTCTTGGATCTGAGGCCCTTCCCCTCCTGCAGCCTCAGACAGGCTGGGTAACAAATGAGCCTCATTTCTACAGCACAAAGCTGACTGTAACATCTGTTAAACACCATCAGCAAATCACGTCTGTGCTGCACACCTCCTTGGCCTTTAGGAAACTACTGGATGCCTGGATGGGTGTACATTTGGCAGGGTAAAAAATGTCTGGATAGCTGGGCCCAAAGAGTTG
>NW_010258511.1:0-11519 GCF_000690775.1 Eurypyga helias
GATTTCCCCAACCCAGGTGCAGGATTGGTTAGGATTAAGTGACAAATGCTTCCAAAAAAGTGCTTCCAACAGCACGGGCTGAAGTTTGGCAGGCTAAATCCTGTCCAGAAGAGTTACAGGCAGAGGACTGAGAGGTACATGAGAGGACTGGGAATATGGATCAGCCTGATCCAAGCAGGAGGCACCAGCACTGCATCCTTCTCCTGGCTCGGACATAGGTGAGCACCCTGCTAGCAGGGCAACGATGACGGTGTAGCCTCCATGTCTGTAGATGGGCTCCACCTCCAGACTGGGATGTTCACCATGCTCATTTGACCAGAAAGAAGAAGCTGTGGGTAGGACTGGGGAATCACTCATAAGCTTCAGCATCACTTTCCTCGTCTGGCTTAGCATGGATAACTCCTTAGTCAGCTGGCGATCAATGGGACCTTCTTGCAGCTGGGCCCCCTAACTCAGTTCAGTTTTCAAAGAAATGCAGTAATGGAGCAGAACAAGCAGTAATAAAACTCCGAAGGACCCCAGAGTAGAGCTTCTTTTTCTCTCCCTTTAATTGCAAGGCTAATGTTCCACATAAATGTCTAGCAGCTGGTTGTTTGTGTATGTCATTTTGAAAGCCTGGCTAAAAAACCAAGAGAGAGTACAGCTGGGAGTCAAAAAAGCTTTCAGGGGAGATAAGGCACTTTGCCACCAGCACTTCATGGGAGGGGCATTCTGACAGCAACATGATTTTAAAAGATTAAGTGCACAGAGTATAAAGTTCTTCCAGAATTTAAATATTTATTAAACATATGTACCAGAGGCAGCCGCAAAGCACCAGGTTTAAAAGAGGGCTCCTGAGCTAAAAGGTAAACTCTGGTGTATAGGATGCTCTCTAGTTCCACACAAGGAGAAATCATCTAGGCGCTGCTAAATGAAAAAAAAGCCTAAACCTCTGAAATGAGCTGGACAGTAATTGCCTAATGCCAGAAGGGCAGAGCACAGAGTTCTTTCCTCCATTCTCTTTATTATTCATAATTACCTTTTCGCTTCAATCTGCAGCCGTAACTGCTGTGGGTACAGAGTCACCCTCTGGGAAGCTACTGGAGGCTGACATTTTGAGGGAAGGACGGATCCAAACTAGACCCTGAAAAGCAGGATCTCTGCTTCTGCAGACAGTTCCTCTGATTCCTCATGCAAATGTATGGATAAATATCCAATTATCTGTGTTTGACAGACAGCCATGTCTGAAACAGGCAGCTGTGTGCTCATCCCAGGTTCCGGCATTTAAAGACTGTCTTCTGCCTCAAGGAAGCTGGCATTCAAAGGGAGAGATGTGTTAGCCCCCAGACGTTAGCTGGAAAGCCACAAAAGCTCAGGTAAGCTGCCTCAAAGAGGACTGGCTTTCATGGAGACAAGTGAGTAGCAGGTTAGCTGACGGCCCGAGCGCACAGCACGCTGCGGAGCCAAGGGCACGGCACTGTGGACGTGGCACAGCAAGTGCCAGTTTGTTGGGAATCAGCACGAACAGAGACTGTGTGGTGCATAATGACAATAGGGAAGAATCAAAAAAGTAATCAAAAGTAAGGATTAGTTCAGAGACGTAAAAGGGAATCCTTTCTAAGGCAGAAAGTCTCATCTCAGTTAGGTTTTAGGAAGGGCTCAGCCACTGCAGGTGAGAACCTCTGCAGGGACATGGGTCAGAGGAGCTCAGCCTCAATGTGAGACCCTTTTTTCATAACCTTAATCAATAATACAAAATGTTGGACTCCAGAGGAGCTAATTAAGTATGTTCCTACCATCCTACCTTTGTCTAAATAAGGGGAAGAGTACATCTGTTGGTACTTGCCAGCAAGTTGGCTCTTTTGACCTTTTTCTCACGGAAAGTCCTGACTCATCTCTGTCTCTCGCCTCCAGTATTTGTCCATCACCTAAATTCCACTTAGCTTAACTAAAGCAAGGATGATGTAAAATTCCTCCTGTGGTTACTCATGCATGCTAAGCCACTACTCATATTCATATAATGCTCCATTTCTAGTCCTTATAAACATTTTTCCCTATAGTACAGGGCTACATTTTACTGTTTTTAGGCTTACTAAAAGAGTTAAAATTGCACAAAGGGCCAACACGTGAGACATGGGACACAATCAATTGCCAGCACCAGTGCCAGAGCAAAGAAAAATACGTGAGATTATACCTTGAAGAGGTGAGAGTGGGTGGAGGGAGTTTCCCACCATCCATTGCCAAGCAGGGGTTTTGCTCCCCGGGTGTGAGTCCCTGGCATGGCTGCTCCTCCGTGCTGTGGGGCTTCCTTCCTCTCTCGCGGGTTCAGGGCTTGCTCCAACGGCAATGGGGTGCAGTGGCTGCTGCCCTTGTTCAGTGTAGAGGGCCAAAGCTGGGGGTGCAAGGAGAGGGCACACTTTCAGAAGGACCCACAATGTGGGGACTCCTAGCAAACACAGCTTCACTGGATTTCACTTTCAGGATGACTGTATTCAGCCCTTTCTACCAAATCTGTCTCGTTTAAGTTATCTCCAAAATGGAAAAATTCATAGGCATTTCCCTAACCCCCTGGCGTAATAAGCTTAGAAAGCTGAATGGACTTACAGCAGCCATTTATTGGCAGGATTTAGTTTCCTTTTGGATTTGTGAAACACGAAAAAATTAAATGCTTTTTTGTCTCCCTGTTTTGAAATGCTTGACAAACAGGTCCTGCAAAAACATCAGCGTGGACAATCTCAACACGGACAGCCTCTAACTGTGCCGATTAATGACTTCCAAATACTTGCACTGCGGGAATGTGGGAGTGCTATTATTTTTCTTCCCAGGCAAGCACGATAGCCACATCACTCACCCCCCTCCAAGGTTTTTGGGATAGATATGAGAACGTGCCCTGCACAAATAGATGCATGACATTTGTTCTAGACAAGCTTTTCTTTATGTGCTTTCTTCAAATATTTGTGGGAAATAGATAAACGCATCAGGGATGCCATGGGAGGGAATTAACTCTTTTCAGAGGCAAGTGCCGTCACAGAGATACTGCAGCTCTTTCACTGAGCTGCTCTGCTCCAGCCCGCCCTGCTCAGCCGTGCCGTTGAGCACACACCAGGACTGCAAGTAGTGCTGCTGGGCGCCGGGTTGCCATTTCCAGTCTTCATGAGATGTGACGAAGTGGCTTTGATCGGGTAATGATTTGCTGCCTGTGCAGCAAGGAGGAAGGCATGACTCCAGCAGAGGACAGGTGCTTGGATCACCAAAACCATGACAGCATGGACAGTACAGGCAGGGAAAGAAAGCTGGTTTCTCCAGGGTGTCTCTATATTCAGTTAAGAAAAGTTTGAAGAGGGACACATCAGCTGACTTAGGCTGCATGGCTAACCCCCTTCTTGGGCATTTGCTGGCAAGACCATAAATCTTTTATGCCCATGGAGTCTATGCTCAGCTCTTTTAGGTATGACCATCGTAGGGATGAACTTCAGTATTCCCTGCAACAGCTCTACCTGGGCTGGGAATAGAAAACCTCCAATCAAGAGAGTTTCAAGGAGAAGATTTGGTCTAATGTGACAATAATCAAGTTCCTATTGTTGAATACTCTATGACAGAAGCTGCATTAGTGTCCTTCCTTGAATCCTCTCATGCTATCTTTAGTAAGGTTTTCTCAATTTCTTGGCTAACATATTGGCCTTTTGTTTTCTCTTCTGCTGGCCAGATCTTAGAAGAATTGTCAAGAGCCATTCAGTGCTTGTTTTTATAAGCTATGAAAGAAAGAAAAAAACCTTCCAGGGGAAAGTAAGGCACCATCCTTCAGTTAGGCAAGAAGGGGTTTGCCATTTAGTTCCTAAAAGCACTCTCACAGCTAGTCTCAGTATTCCAGGCAGTTTTGTTTGAGTTAGCAGGGTCTGTGGTGGAAGTTTCCAGATGTGCTGAGACACCCAAATTAGATGGACTGAGATCAACAAGCCTTTCTCAAGTGGGAACAGGAAAGAACAGGCTGAGAAGGTGGTGAATTAAGATGGCAAGCTGCTGAGCCAGACTTGGGGGGCATTGTGCATTCTCCCATTCAGGTGTTTTGGAGCTTCCAGAGTTTCAGTTTTCCTTCCCCAAAGCTGGGATTGCTCAAGTCTATGACAATATAAGGGTACTAATAAAGCTCTAGCTATTACACATCTGTGATCAAATCCTGAATTTATGTCTGCTGGATACTATGCATCTTTTCAGCTCTTTTCCAGAGATGAGGTGACAGAGCCGGTGTGTTCCCAGCAGTCCCAAGTTAACAGCTGATCTCTGGGTTTTAAATGAACTTGAATGAGGCTACATCATTCAGGTATTTTTTCCAATGGAAAATTGATTGGAAGCCACTAACACATCTCACAGAAAAGCTGCTTTCCTTCAGTCCTGGATTTTCCTGTGATCATGAGCTCCCTGCTGAGCATTTTCATTTTGCTTTCTCACCAGACCAAGTGCAGACCTGTCTGACAGTCATTACCAAGGCTAACAACCCCAGAGCCTCTTTCCTCTCCAAGTCCTTTCCTGTGAAGAGAAAATTAAAGGTGGAAGCCTCCACAAGTTCACCATGAAGAAATGGGCATGGCACTGTCTCACTCCCATTTCCAATGAGAGGGAAGGACATGCAGGTTGCTCAAGCAGAGGTCTTCCATGCATAGTGAGAAGCTCAAGGAAGAATGGATTTATTTGTCCAGCATTTAAAGGTATAAAGATGAAAAGCCTGGAAATCAGAACTCATTTTGCCTGGCAAGCATGGATGAACCCAAGAAGCAGCAATACCTGCATCTCCCCTTTTTTACTTTCTGTCATAGCTGGCTTTCAAAATCTCAGTGCCATTCAGTTTGCCAGCAGTAGCACCACTGTGCTAGAAACTAAACTGAGATACCGATTTATGCAGTAGAAGTTCAGAGTGGAAAACAAAACCCTATCAAACGGCATCATGGTTTCCTCCAAACTCAGCAACAGTCAGGAAGGTATCACAGTCAGAGTTCATCTAACACATTTTTCTGATGCATCCCAAGTCTGACTTGAGTTCAGATCTTGCTTTCATGGCTAGACAAAAAAGTGGTTGTACTAAGCAATGTGCCTGTTTGAGTAACCTCTGTAGATAGGATGTGAGAAGCTCACAGGTAAATGTTATAGAAAGCCCAAAGCAATGTTTGTACAGCTATTCTTAGCAGAGACTTTATTGACCCAACATCATCTGTATTGCTTAAGATGCTAGTTCTGGTAAAAAGTGCCGGACTGACAACTGTGGGGATTTGAGGTTTGTTTATTCACTGAACCGAGAGAAAAGACAGCAGTAGGGAATGCTTCCTCCCCAGCACTCCCTGCCAACTTTGTTCTTATTACCTAACTTTCATGCTGAAGGAGCATTTAGGAGCTCCGGCCAGTTTACACTCCCTCTGCTGAGCACTGTAAAAATAGATAACCTCTTCTATTCTAGCAAGCAGGACCAGGAGAGTAAAGTACTTTTCACTCCTCTGAGACTCCCAATGGAGCTGCAGCTACATACTGTGGATTTTTTCTGTCCAGATCAAGGCCTTCAACTCATTTCATGCAGGGGAAAGTGTGAACGTCTGGCATCAGCTAATCACTCACCACCTACATAGGCTGCCGTCAAAATGCCATTTTAGAAGGACACTGACCTAAATCTGTGACACATGTTTTTGAGTAGTACATATGATTTTGAACCTGACAAGATCTTGATTCTGGGGGAACTCCAGTGAAAGGAGATGGCATCCCCATTTGGAGTCCATCCAGTTCAGCACTCAGTGACAAGTGCAGCCCTTCAGCATAGATCACTCTAATTGCATCCTATTTACTGTGTAATTGCCCTATAAACAGACACACACATACAGCATGAGATGAGAATTGGGATCTATAATTATATGCAATTAGCCACATTCATTGCTCCCTGCTCTACTTATCCCTAATGAATGGTCTGTGCAAACAGCAGGCTTGATACTGGGACAAATTAATGTGTGACATGGGCAAAGGTAGCACCAGAGATTAGCACCATTCCTCATGGAGCAAGGAAATGGGGGAGTATTGCAGTCTAGCACGAGCAATGAGCAGGTCCCCAAGGCCTGGAGAGGGTCAGATGGACAGAGCATGGCCAAATGATTTGAAGGACCCAGAATCTGCTTTTGGCCCTGGAAGTGTACTTTCAGGTAAATAATTTTGGTATCTTTATGCATCAGCTTCACCACCTGTTAGACAGGGCTGGCATCCTCATCTTCTTTGAAACGGAGTTGGGACACATCGAAGAAATTTTTTCTGGAAGAGCTAAAATATACTGTTATTTACACAACCCACAACAGGCTTGTATATGTTTAAGTCCAGTAAATACTTTGAAATCTTAGTGGGTGCAAAAGATTTGGAGAAATATAACTTAAAGGCGTTGGCACTGCACACCTGATGAGAGCAGCGCTGGCTGAAGAGGCACAAGTTGGTGGCTGAGGAACAACTCCGAAGCTGGAAATTTTAGGGCTAGGCAAAGCTAGATGTGTCTGAGGTGTTGACAGAAGATCATGGGGGAACAGGGACAGCCTCATTACATTAGACTTATAAAACAAAGAAATTAAATGTCGGAAAACTATATTCTTGGGCGCAGAAGAAGTCCTTCTGTGCCTGACAGATGGAGAAAATGGAGTTTTCTGTCCCCAGCAGCTACGGTTCTGGGAAACAAAGCTGGGCCCTGAGTGAATCAAAACTGTCTGTGAGGCGCTCCAACAGATCTGTCATTTGCTAAACAGTGATGATAGTGGTGAAAAAATATCCATGTGCTAAAGAAATCTGCTGAAAGGGAAACCGCCCAGCTGGGCTTCCACTCTCTGTGCAAATTCAGGCTGTGGTATTATTTGGGAGGCTGCCTTCCTGCTGGCAAATGTTAGCCAGTACCTTCTGGAAGAGGAAAAAGCAAAACATTTTTCATGGCCCAGCTCTCCTGGGGAGGTGTATCCTCCCAAGAGGAATTCAGCAGCTCAGCTTAGAATTGCTCTTTTTGTCTCCTCCTTTTTTTTTTTTTCCCCTTGCATTCCCAGCAAGGCAGGTCATTTCCTTTGGCCTCCTGAGACTCATCCTTGCAATGCTTGCTCTCTTTTCCTCCCAGAGGAGCACGTCCCCCTCTGGACTTCGCACCGGCGGTACGGCTGAGCTCAGGGGGACAACCCTCAGCCCTGCTGCTGACTGCACCTATGGAGGGATGCTTTGTGCCAGAGGCAAAAAAGCCTTGTATGTGCAATTTGTTTCAAGGAAGAACATCTCTAGGAATTAA
Source organism: Eurypyga helias (assembly GCF_000690775.1). Taxonomy (NCBI): domain Eukaryota; kingdom Metazoa; phylum Chordata; class Aves; order Eurypygiformes; family Eurypygidae; genus Eurypyga; species Eurypyga helias. The sequence goes on from NW_010258511.1 coordinate 7,262, forward strand.
ACATGACTTTCTGTTCTCTTTTGTTTGGTTATGGTCAGAGAAACTCGTCTCGGCAGGTCTGGCAAACCTTCCCACACACAGCCTATGGCAGCTAAGGATTCTTCTCTTTGTACTCTGCTGGTTAGTGCCCTTCCTGCTGGCTGCCCTGATCCGAGAGTGGTTGTTTAATGAAATCTCCTGCCTAATGGCAGAGTTCCCTTACACAGGTTCTCTCTTACTTGGCCCCAGGAGATTTAAGAATAAATGGAGAAATTTCTCCACCCACGTGGAGCAGAGTGTAAGCCATCAGTGCGTGGGCAGCAGGCTCGTCTCTGGCGGCTTTGGAAATAGTAAAGCATCTCCCTGGGGAAAGACGGCTCCAACCTACCCCAGGGATGCATCCTCCTGCTCCCTTTCAGGAAACGCTCGCAGAGACTGCTTCTGGTTCATCCCCTTTCTGGCACGTGCTTGGCTTTCAGGATGTTTATTTCCGCCAGATTGCCTGAGTTTTTCTGTGCCATGCAGGGAAGGTTTCACTCAGATATGAGCCTCACCTTCTCATCACACAGCTCTTCTCCACATTTCAGCTCCCCTTAGGTCCGTAGAGCCCCACATCCTCCACTGCAGCCCCGGGATGATCCCACCCGGCTGCCTGGCCCTGCAGAGCACAGCATCACAGCAGGGCAGGCTGCTGGCTTGAGGCAATCCTGGCAACCCAGCAGGGACTGCCATCAGCTCTCCCTGTGCCAAGGAGCCTGGCACAAAGGGATATTGGCTGGGCAAATGCCTATCGACCTGGAGGAGCTCAGTGCTGGCCCTGTTTCAGCTGGAGAGCTTGGCAGACCCTCGGCGCTGGATAATCACAACAACCTAGGCACAGCCTCCGTGCTCAGCAAATGCTGTATGTAACATGAATAATGTAATTACAGGCATTGCACTCACTGTAGTTAGAAAGAATGAAGGCTGCTGCACCTTTGGTGTATGTTACCACTAAGGAGCAGTGTTTCTTTAAATTATTTTGCCTGGGAGCATGTGAGCTTTTGGGAACAAGCAATGGTTGGAGAGTGGAAGAATTTGAAACAAATTCTGCACTTGACCCCAGCAGTGCTCCAGGACCAGACCCTTCTCCTCCTTGCACCAGCAGCCAGACCTCTGCTTGGGAATAGAGGGAACATGAAGCAGGGGTGCAACTTATGGCTGCCTAAAGGGCCTCTCCACCAGCAGGATCCTGTTGACAGCATGAGGACAAGGAGCAGTCCATTTTTATCTTTGGCATTGGAGCAGCAGAATCTTTGGACCCAGAGAGAGACAGGTCTAAGATGACATTTTAAAGTCATCCATCAAACACCAACAGCCACAGCAAGCAAGACTCCTCTTTAAGTTGCCATTGCACACTGACCTAGCTCACAAGGTGCAGCTTTTTGTGATTTGTATATACGGGGGATGGATTCATCCAAACATCTGTGCACTGCAGATGGGGTGAGCATTTTGCCAAACTTGAGGCAACCTAAGAAGTTTGGCTGCACACACAGAAGCAGCAACAGTTTTGGGGGCTTTTGCAAAACCACACCCACAGGAACAAGCAACTTTCCATGTTCTTTCCAGAACTGCACAACTCTCCCATCATATTAATAGGCTGCCCGGTAAACCCTGTAACATCCAGCAGGCAAGTTAATTCAACAGAGCATGGAATAAGTTTGGAGGGGCCTGAACATTCTGCAGAGGGGTGGGCAGGGACACATCTGGGGGAGCTAGGGTGGAGTTGCAAGGGGGCAGCCTTAAAATTCGGCACCCTTTGGCAGCTTGCTGTTTGCTCAGCCTTGGCCATGCCTCCCTCTTTGGGTTGCTGAGTTATGGACAAGGGGATTGCAACCTGTAATGAAACTGTGTCATGCGTTCTTCACATGTGCCAGCGTTCCTTGCATTTCTGTATCCCACCTGCCCCAATAACTCCAGCTGGAGAAACATTACTTGGACTGGAGTTTAAAAGTCTTAGGCAAGGGCTTTGGTTTTATCAGTGCCAGCTCTCAGCTACTTTCCAGGTCACCTCTCTTCCTCCTGTCCTACAACTTTTATGCCCTACCTCTGCACAGACATAACCATCCTCTACAAATCAGCCATCCTTAGCAGCAAGTAGTATTAAGGGACAGGTGTTTCTTCCCCTCCATCAAGTTCCCAGTTAGAAGAAAAAGAGCAGCTGGACTCTACCAGAAATGCACTTCAGCATACTGAGTAATGCATCCCTGCTGTCTTAGCTGTGGGGCAGCAGCACGATTGATCTTTTCCTGGGTGGTTGAACCATTTCCAGGGTTCCCGTGGACCCACCCAACAGCACCGCTGCTCCCCAGTGCCCAGAGGCAGCCCAGAGAGATGAGTGCTGGTTTCCTTCTGGACAGGGACAAGTGCTCAGTGCTGTACATTTGGAGAGGAAAAGCTGTTCCCTTGGTTATTAAAAGCCATAAAGACAGTTACTTGTCATGGAAAAGTTCAGTTCTGCATCTGCTTATCAGAAGGATTTATGACCAAATCTCTAACAGCCATTACCTCAAAAGCCACTCAGAAAAGGAGAGAAATGTTGTGGCTGGGTCTAGATTTTGGAAGTCTCTTAGATCAAATAATTTTTATCATTAAAATTATGTCTTGTTCTTAAAAAGATAATAAATTTCACAACAGCTCATAACGTTCGTATCAGTGAACAGATTACTTCTTATCCTCCTTGGAGAAAAAAAACCAGTGAGCCAGGCAAGTTGAAAGAAAGATGAAAGAAAAAATTGATGTAACATTGACCTCGGGGACAGCAGAGGGAGAAATGTGCCATGGCAAGTTCAGAGGGCATAAGGAATAAGGAGGAGAGCACACTGACCAAAGAGGCACAAGAGGCTACAGGAGAACCATAGCAACAGAAGCAGATTTAAGTGACAAAGCAAGAAATGCCTCCCAGGGTGAGGTCTCTCAGGGAGATGAGCAAACAGGACTGAATCAAGCCTAGGAAAAGAAAACCTGTCTGGAGTCAGCTGGCACTTGCTTCTGAAAATGGACCAGCAGAGGTCAAAGCAGTCTCTCACCTTGGTGCAAACAAACCCCAGTGTGCCTGGTTTTCCTGGAGCCAGAGCTCTTAGGCTCAGCAAAAGTTATGGTGGCATTAATAATCACGATGCTTGGTTCTAGCACTAATGTCTGCATGAATTCATCATGTTCGGCAGGATGCTGGGTCTTGCTTGCCTGTGCCATTTTATTCTCCAGTTCTTTATGCAAGTAATCTGGTTAGAGTGTGGCAGATAAGATATGCAAAGCATTGCTCTGCTACAAGGATAATTAGTTTTATCGTATGATTCTGAAATAATTCATACAGTGGTTTCTTCTCTATGTTTATAGACTCTAAGCATTTAAACCTAGAAGGGACAGGGCAATTCAGCCTGAGCATCAGTTTAAGCAGGCTGGCCAGACTGTCCTACCAATGATTTTAGTTTCAGAGCAGCGACATCTGTTTGAGATCCACTGCCTCTAATTGCTTGCTTTTTTCTGGCCCTCAGAGTCCATTGCAAAAACGGCTCCAACACTCAAGTGCAGATTAAAGCATATTCAAGCTGTCAACAGAGAGTGGGCCTTTGCAGGTTTGACACTATTGCAGAGGTTCCCTGACTGGCAACTCTGCTGGTTCCCAACAGTTCTGCTTTCCATCATCCCAACTAAGCACTTGTCATGAATATGCTCAGGACTGTGGTTACAAACTGCTCAGCAAACAATATTACTAATGGGGTTTGGTTTGGGTTTTTTTCCTGTTAAGAATGCTTCAACACATTGATAACTATGTTGCCCTGGTGATCCTGGTCAGGTGGCACTTTTGGGTGAAGGCTGGAGGCTGTGGTGGTAATGGCACAGGTGCCTTCCATTTTCTGCCATGAAGATTTACTACAGGCTTTCTATTCCCGCCTCCATGTCCAAAGAGTTTAAGGTATTTCGGTCTTGCAGGAGGACTGGAAGAACTAAATCACTGAAGTTTCTGAAAGGCTGATCGATGGTGGCGATAAGCACATGCATCCAGCAGAAAAACACAGGGTCAAATCTTGGTCCTATCTCAAGATCACTCCATGACTTCAGTGGATCCAAGTTTTCTCCTTTGTTGCAAGCAGGACACACGACATTTAGTTTCAGCCAGCAGTAAATCTGGCTGTCCTGCAAGGATAAGAAGTGTGATAAGAGAAGTGTGGCCAGCAGGTCGAGGGAGGTGATTCTACCCCTGTACTCTGCTCTTGTGAGACCCCACCTGGAGTGCTGC
>NW_010258511.1:11747-28647 GCF_000690775.1 Eurypyga helias
GACGAGTGGTAATGGGTTTAAATTGAAAGACGGGGAGGTTTAGATTAGGCATCGGGAAGAAATTCTTCAGGGAGAGGGTGGTGAGGCACTGGAACAGGTTGCCCAGAGAAGCTGTGGATGCCCCATCCCTGGAAGTGTTCAAGGCCAGGCTGGATGTGGCTTTGAGCAACCTGCTCTAGTGGAAGGTGTCCCTGCCCATGGCAGGGGGGTTGGAACTAGATGATCTTTAAGGTCCCTTCCAACCCAAACCATTCTGTGAGTCTATGATAAATGGGATGGTCAATATACCCAACCTATGTGTTGAGGACCAGAACGTGTACTGTTGGTGGATCATACAGGACAGGGTGAGCATAGGCTTTAATTGTATTTGCATCTCAGTCGTTAGCAGCCTTCACCACTTTGTGTGAAATGAGATATTACTAATGCTATTTGTCTGTAATGGCAGCAATCTTTCCCCAGCTGTGCAGACTGGCACTGTAATTGCAAACACTGCTCTTTTACGCTGTGCTCTGACTGCTCACAATCACCAACCGCTGGCACTTGCTTTTCTTCTGTTCCTTTCTTTAATGAGGAATTAGCCTATACAATGGTGGACCCACATTGAATATAATTTTCAGGTGGATACCTATGCCACAGCATTCAATTATTATAAAAGCTGCATTAACTGAGTTAAATTATTAAGAAATATTTCCTGGCGTATGAAGTGGCAGCTGTTCTGGGAAGAGGGCAATTCTCCAGGCTCACAAAAAACATATGAAAATGAAGCGTAGTCCATCCCTGGAGAAATATCACTGGCTGTCTCTACTCAACCTCTTAGGCAGCTCTCAGGCTTGAAAAGTAATCTTAAGCGTACATGTGCCAGCATGCAATAAAAGCCTCAAAACTTGAACCCAGATCTTGGATCCTGACCTTTGGGAAGCAGGAGTTCCCCAAGTGCCGGCTCCCTGAGTGGTGGTATGTGAATATAAAAGGAGTCAGGGTTTGAGTCCTGGTCTTGGTTTGTCCACATGAAAGACATTTAGACAAATAAACAAAGCCACTGTATCTTTCACAGACAAACTAGATAACATGACCCTCTTCTTCCTCTTGCTGCCCCACCTTACACAAAAACCCAACAAAAACAGTGAATGACAATACTTGCGGGTATGACAGTTTCACTCAGATCTAATTCAAATTCTGCAACAATGTTGTAGAATGATTTTGTGGACTTTTTTCTTTCTTGTGGGCTTTTAGTTTCATAGCTATATGCTTATATTTGGTCTCCTCTACTCTTAAAATGCTATGAGACATCAATGTGAAGATAGATGGGAGATGTGAAATGTGTTACCAACACTGCCTTGTCACCCACCATCTGGGTAGACTAACATGTAGTAAAAATGTAAGTTTAAGGCAAAGATCTGTTCAAATGATTGGCAATAACTACACATACAGAAGCAGTACGGGTCCGAAAGCCAGGTCCTGCCACCAGCAAGACACACACAATCCTTGCTCCTGAATTACCTCCATCAGCTCCTGAAGTGGGCAGGGAGGGGGGAAACCAAACACAACCAATCCACCCCGTGCACGTCTTGAGTTGCCACCTATGGACTCAGACATCCTCTCTGTCCCTGCTGGAGGTATTTCCTTGGTGGCGGTATTTAAAAGGCCGTCTCCTGGGATGTCAACCTCCCGAGACCAATGGGGAGGAGCAGTAGGCTGTATCTTAAACACAGGACTTAGATTTAGAGCACAAGAGCTGACTCTTTGGCATGAGTGCACAACTTCTGTTGTGGCTGTTTCACAAGAGTGTTAAGTAGTGCAGCACTGGAGCGGGTTGCCCGGTTGAAACAGTTGTGAAATCTCCATCCTTGGAAATATTCACAACTTGGCTGGACAAAGGGCAAGTAACCCAACCTAAGCTGGCCATGCTTTGAACAGGGACTGGGACTGTGTGATCCTCAGAGATCCCTTCCAACCCAAATTATCCTCTGACATCAAGCCAGGATGACATGGCTTTTGAAAGAACTGTGAATATTCCCAAGGCATGCCGGGCAAAATGTTTAAACATAGGCACATTAAACAAATTTATGCTCCTAACCTTTAGGGAAATGAAAGTGACCAAAATGCACAAATTCACATATGTAAATGGGCTGTCTTTTCTTTTAAAAATGTCACTACTTTTCACTGCTCACCTTAGCCTTTCCTTTGATTCATTCTTCTGTGTTTTTCTTGTAAATTAATAATGAAGAAATCAAATTTATCCACTAGACCTTACCAGAAAGAGTCTTCACGAAGGATCAAATGTAGAGCTGCTTAAAGATTAAAAAGAAAAAACCAAGCAAACAAACAAAAAAACCCACCAAAAATCCACCCCACCATAACATCACCCCCTCCACCAAACACGCAACCCACAGCCAGGAATTACAAATCCTTCAGAATTATCCAAACAGCCCAGTGCTCACAGCATTTATTTCAGGTACGGGCAAGCCAGAGTTAAGACCTTTACTCTTTCTGGTTCATCATACAGCCAACGTTGTTAATTATATTTGTTTTGGCATAGGATAGGCTGAGTGCAACCTGAGATCTGATGTCTGCTAGGGGATCAGGGTCTGAAGGACAGCTGGAGGAAAAAGCCAGCTCTGTTCTCTGGTCTTCATCCAAAAGCACACTCACTTGAATCCTACACCAGACATCGCTAGAATGAAATGACAGATCTGAGCCCGTAAACACAAGAACTGAAGAAAACTCAGTTACGCTGGTAATGCATTAGTCTCCCTGAGATAAGCACATCCCCTGACCGACAGAATTTCATTAGCCACAAAATGTCTTTTCAGAAGAGCACCTGGGTGCAAGTCTTGAGTGGAGATGAAACATTTTAATGCATTTTTTTTAATATTTTGAAGGAAGGGTTGTACATTTTTCCCGTGGGTCAGATATTTGCCTGCTATTTTCCTTCTCTGCTGCAGGTTGCAAAGACGCACAGTCTTGGTTTACTGCCTCCATCTCTGTTAAGGGGGTGAAGCAGGGTCTGGAGCTGTTGTAACCTGCCGGCAGGTTACACACGCCCAGCAGGTCCTGTTGCAATCCATCGGTGGATTAAAGCATAGGCTGGGTGGCCTGCTGTGCCAGGGGTCACTCTTGGGGGCCCTCCTGTTATAGCAGCTGTAAATGGGGCAGGAAAAACACCATCTCTTCTTTGCAGGTTAAGGAACTTATTCTGGTATAGCCAGGAACAAAACTGCAAGAGCATCACTTGAGAGCTTGCACAAGGGCCACTCCTGTTGCAGTGCTGAATTCTTCAGAAATAATGCAGTCATGAACAGAAGCATTATCAACTCTTAAATATTTAGTGAAGCCAAAAGAGAAAATTGGCAGGGAAAGAAATGTTCTTTCCAGACTTCTGAAAGAGCACTACAGGCAATGGGGAGCAAACAGCAATATTGCAGGCTAATAACAACGCTGCTTGAGGACTCCTTTAAAGTAATAAATATGTTTTTAATAAACGTATTTCCTCGTTTTGGGAGCTCAGATGTAATTTCATATGCAGAGTGTGGCTGTGAGGATACAACTGAAATGCCTGGGGACACCCCAGATGGGGAGGGCTGTGTACGTAGAAGAGCAGCCTCCCGTTAGAAGGGATTTATTCTAAATTCTTGCTCAAAGATGAGAAAAAGCAGAAAAGCTGGCCATCTCCCAGCCTCCTCCCCATTCTCTGCCTCCCCAAAGGTGACTGCACGAGCTTCAGCAAGCGCTACCCAAGAGAGCGTGAGACCCGGCCCCTAAGCAGGGCTGAGCATCTGCATCCTGGCTATGCCTCCCAAATCATGCTACGGTGTACAGGCTGTTTCCCACTCTGAGCCTCTGGGACAGCCACGGAGAATCACTTGGTGATGCCACAGTGACACAGCCCAATGGTCCGTCTGCCGAAGGTCCCCACCACCTGTTTCTCATGGATCTCTAATAAAATCAATAGTGTGTTGCTGCACTGTCTGATGACGGAGACAGTGGGGAGGGGTAGGCAGACTTCTGGTATGATTATCTTGTCTTCCCATGCTTTTTGCCTTTTAGTAAATAAACCTAATAAGATGCTGGGCAGCAATTCAATCTGTCACGCTTCGCACATTGGAATAATTCATCTAGAAATAGAAAGTGTTCAACCCTCATTAGAGGCAGTGCCCTAAAGAACAGGCTGATTTCTCTTTTTTATTGGCTTGTAATTTATTTCACATCAATTATGCGCTGCCAACAAAAATAGCTTCGTGCCAAGCTGTGTTCTGCTTTTCTCTCTGAGACATCCTAACCATGTTACTTCTCAGACTGCTTGTGGGCAGGTCCCCATTGACAGCAAGGTCTCAAATATGCGAAGGAGTCATGCGTGGCGTCTTGTCCCCAGTACTGCAAGGTAATTCTCTTTGTGGCATAACGTCCCGGGTCAGTTCTCCCCAAAGTCCTTTCCTCTCATTAAGGGATGCTAGTTTTACCTGGCCTCGTTCTGTTTGTCTCTGAGAAAGGACAATGTGTTTGGAGTGAAAGGTGACCGTCCTGCTGACCATCCCGCTGACCATCAGAGTGATGACATGGGCTGACCCTCACTCCCTGGCAATCAGGGATTCCGCACTTGCAGATCAGCCTCCTCTAAAAGAGGTGGCAAGGAGAGGAAGAGGAGTGCTAACGCCATGGCCCAAACCATGGCGATGGTAGCCAGGTTTCATGTTCACTATGTATCTTGCGTGCTCCGCTGCCATGTGGGAAGTTCCTCTGGAGAGAGAGAACCTCTGCATTGTCAGGCTGCTCCTACACCTCTGCCTCCGTCCCTGCATTGTCATGGTAATGTGTCTGCTTCAAATGAAAAGTCATCCATTTTCTTTATTACTAAGTGAATTCTTCGGGCCACATTCCGTACCACTTTGCTCTTCGTATTGCCACTAGCACGAAAGGTGAAACGTTTTATACCTAAATTGCATCTTGCTGAAAAGGCACAGATAATGTGTGCAGGAGAAAAGCAGGGCAGTCGGCAATGGCACTCACATTTAGACAGCATTTCTGAGCTGATGTCTCTGTAAAGCAGAGACAAGCGTCCGGAATGGACCACCCCTGCTGCTCAGCTCACTCTCCAGTGTGATACTGTCTTGCCTTCCCTACCACTCATTGCACAGGGAGCCTTCTGTATCCAAATTTTCATGACCTGGATTTCACAGCCCATCCCAGAAATTGCTCATTCCATGCCATTCAAAGTTGCTCTATTGGACACTATTTTGATTCTGGGGTTTTTTTGATCATTTGCAAACACACTGGGGGAACAAATCAAGTTTTATTTCTCCTGTCCCACATTCCCATCATCTTTCCAATTTTGAAAGCTTGCTGCTGGCTCACGTGGAGATCTTTGTTTGAGGGAGCCATAGGTAGCTGCCACCCTGGGAAATAAGTGAAAAACAGTCAATAGCCCTCTGACAGGGAGAAGCCGGAGTTTTTTTATGTTCTTGCATGATGCTGGAGCCTGAAGGGGAAGGCAAATCACTAAGAGGTGCAGGTAAAGGCTATGCCTTCCCAATGCATCCAGGACTCTGATCCTAATGAGGATCAAAGTGTAAATGTTAATTGTTTCAGTCATCAAGCTGGCTGTCATTTCTGTTGTTAGCAAGGATGGGCGGGAGTTGAATCATTCTCGGTGGCTGTCTCTGCCCCATGGATGGGGAGCTGCATGGCCAGACCCTGGTGGTGCCAGGATTTGCCAAAGTGGACCCAGAGGGGCTGGCATGCTCCATTTCAACGTGCTGCATTTCCTTTGGATCGGGTGGAGTGGGGCTGTGAGAGGGGACTCATCTCCTCTAGTTGCTCTCTGGAGGGGACAGGAAAGCTTCCAGGCACCTGGCATTTCCTGGGGAGGAGCAGAGCCCTGGGGTACCCACTGTTCTGCAGGAGGCAGTGGCTGGGAGCAGGAGTCTGCATGCCAGGAGGCACTGAGACGCCTCTGCTTTTGAATAGCTGTATTTAATTACTTTGCTGCATAATAACATTAGCTGAGTGTTTTCTCTCCTAATACATTTTTACCTGCTGTAGGAGACAAAGTGATTCTTAATCACACCAGTGTAACAGTTCAGGTATTGATATCTCACTGTGTCTGTTACGTACCATGGCAGTATTCCCTTTATGTGTATTTTTATGCCATTTCACCTGCAGGAGGTTTTAAGTATTTCTCCTTTCTAACTTTGGATCTAGTATTGTTTCTGCAGACTCTTCCTACGAGTTTTGCAAGCCCAGCTTCTAAAGACCATTATGAGGCCTTTGAATAGCCAGGCTGAGCTGTGGATGACCTCCCTCCCCAGTGCAACAGGGCTGGAAGGTACGGGAATGGGATGCAGAGCTAGCCAAGGTGGCTACCAGTCACTCAGGGCTTCTTACATTTGTGTACAAGTGCCACTGTGGGCAAGTGGTGCACCTGCAGGCACACTTGTTTGTCTTTCTCTGATTTCCTTTACACATGTATGTAAGTACATACATACATACATACATACATATACATATATATATGCTGTCGCTCTGTGTCTTACCTGAAACTCAGGCAAATACTCATTTGCTTCCAAGTAATTACTTTCAGAAAAATCTCCATAACTTCTGGGTTTGCAGGAAACAAGCTAGATCAGAACAATTTTCTCTGGTCTGTTAAAGTTGTTGTTGCACTTCGGCGGAGGCTCTATGAGGTTTGCTTGTTTTCCTTAGAGCCCTGTCCTAAAAACCCTGCAGGAGCTCGGTGTGCAAACAAGGCAGCATTACTCAAGTGCTCCTCGCAGTAGGTTTCAAAATGTTTCACTGCCCCATTTCTCATAGAGAAGCTCTTTGCCACCTGTAAATCTACTCACAGATAGAGTCATGGTTTTCTCTCTGTTTCAAAAAGTTCTACCTGCTGGAAAAATCGCAGGGGTTTGGGTGTTCCATAATGAAAGAACAAATTCATGTTGTACTACCTCTCCCGAAAGGCTCTCATGATAGCATAGAGTAAGGCAATTTCCCTGGAGGGATGCTAGGCTCCAGCAGGCTGGGGATTACTGGCACGGCAGGGTGTCTGGGGCTTGTTCCTATCTCCCAAACAGCCTCACGGCATGTCTGGGAGCACTGCACAGTCGCCCCGCATCCCCGTCCCTGTGCAAATGCACTGCTGATACGCAACCCCGTTGGAGAAGTGCTTGGCCCGGAGCACGTAGTGAGACTGCCAGTGAGAAACGCTGAGCTGCCAAGAGCACCCAAGCAGAGATGAGGTGCTCCCGGGGAGAGGAAAGGTGCGGGCAAGACACACATCCCTTGCCAGGTCACAGCAGCCCAATCCTGGCTGATCCCACAGAGCCGTAGGCACCAGAGCCTGGAGACCATGAAACACAACCTGTATTTAACTTGCCTCCAAACAAGAAGAAAGAACTGATCCCTCACATACATGTCTTCCTTCTATTTAAGGACAGGTCAAGGGTCCTGCTATCCCTGACTCAATGACCAGTGACAAAAGCATGACCTTACTTACCATCACAGTGTGTTTCCAAGAGTGGGAAGGCATTGATTTCTTCCTGATACATATGGAAATCAGCCTTGCCTTGGAGCACAATGATGGCCTTATCTCATAATTATTTCCTAATGAGTATCATTTCACATGCAAATCCCAACCATACAAAATTTTAATCCTTTTAAAAGATCTGAATAACTGACAGGGTCTATAATTTCCTGCTGTGGCAACACAGAAGAGTGTCATCAGGCAGTATGTTTTTTTCGGCACCCACTGGTCTGATTTGCCTGCACACTGCATGAAGCATTGACAATGTGCTTGTGGGCATTGCTGCAGGTACAGCCAAAGCTACGAGGGTACCGGGCAAACAGTGAGCTACGCTCGTCGGGCACTTGCAGTCTAGGTGGGGCATTTATAAAACAAGCCTTTCGCCAAACAGCCCATTCAGGAGGCAAAATGCAGCTACGAAACTATAACCCAGGTGCTTAGGGAGCTGAAAAAAGTCTCTGTTATGTATCAAGGAAGGAAGATGAGGAGATGTTTATCTCTTCATCCATCACCTCATCCATCACCAGAGATGTGGGATCTGCAGGTCAGGCTAATAAGGTGCCAGCTGCCAGCCCATGCTGACCTTGGCTTAGCACAGGGCTAGCACAAGACCCTTTGCAGGCACACTATATGCCATCCTTGTCCAGGCAGAACCTTCACAGAGGAATAATATTTATATTCTTCACTAATTGTTGTTCCCATCACCATCTAGCACATTCTTAAAGAATTGTTTGATATGTTTTGGGGAGACCTATTTTTTTCTCATTAATTTTTTATATCATCACCCTCTTTCTTGTGTCTCTGAGAGGCAGGAAGAGAGGAAAAAAAACCCCAAAGATGTGAATTTGAGTAGGAATGATTACTGATCTTCAGCAGCCTCCAGCTGAATGTCCCTAGTTGGCAGCACCCATGGGCTGCTTCCCATGTTCCTGCTGGGGATGTCCCGGTGGTCTGCTGAGGATGTTGCGGAGGAGGGAGAAGCAGGGAAAGGCACACTTCAAGGAGTTGTTTGCAGCTTTCTGTCCATGATCAAGGGGACTGATTTAAAAAGTTGGAATTAATCTTTAAATAAGTTTGGCATTTAGACAGAAAAAAACCCCGAACTCCTCTTCTTCAGATACAGTATTTTAATGTGATGAGAACCAGCTGTCTCTAGATATTCATGTTCTTTTGCTTGGTGAGTCCCGTGTTGGTTCGTGGTCTGTACAAATCAATACAGCTCACAACTGCACCTTGAGCTCAGGCTGAGAAAGGCAAGAGGGGGCTCATACCTGAGGGGATAGCTTGCTTTACCTGGGCTGGGATCCTGCCCAGAGTCGTCAGCCTTCAGCTGCGACCTGTCACCATGAAATTCATCAGCACCAGTGTGTTTCCTCATGATTAAAGTACAAGTGGTATTGGTTTGGATACTGCAAGAAATAGATCTCATCTCTGTCTCCCAGGAGACTTCTCTAAATGAAGTAACCCATCCTGCAAAGACTTCGCCGGTGACAAACAGAGCGTGCCTAATGTTGAATTGAAACCAAAACATACAGCTTGACAAGAAAGAGCAACGTGGGCTGAGGACGGGAATTCAAAAAGAGAGAAAGCACAGCACAGAGGGCAGGAAAGGAAGGAGTAAAGCCAAGAGGTGAGTTAATTTAAGAGTCATGAGCTGCTCCGGGCTGCGTGCCTTCTCGCACAGCACCCTGACTGCTGGAGTTAATGCTGGAGTATAAAGCAAGATCTTAGCCTGCTGCTGCTGGGGAAACCTTCCCCCACAACAGGAGCTGCGAGATGGGACCAGTTTGCTTGAAGCCAGAGCCCAAATCTGTGGGATATCTGTGACCAGGGGAAAAGCTAAAAGTGTATTCCAGATGGTAGGAGATGGCAAAGCAGACCCACATGTTGGGAAACCTGGGGTTTGCTGCCAGCCCTGGCCCTTGTGGATTTGCTGCTTTATGCAAAGTTAAAGCGCAACTGAGCTCTGCCCACTTCAATGTACTGCCTGACTTCTTATTAAACAGCAGCAATTGAGAGGCCAAAGTACAAAGGTTCTTATGTAGAGGCAGTTCATTCAAAATCTGCCCAGAATAAATAACAGCAATAAATTAGCTCGTCAGAGATCCACGCGTTAGCCCACGTAAGAACAATTTGCTGGCCAGCAGTTCAACCCTTAATGGATCTGCTTGCAATGCAGGGACACGTGCTGCCTCGGCAAAGTAGCACAGGCGTTTCTAGGTGGTCTTGTGAGAGAAGGCAGGACCTACTCTCACGCTCTGAAATGTGCTCTTCAAGGCAGGAGGTGAGTACTTTAAGAACTGCACAGAGATATCTTTCCCACTGGTGTTATGATGATGCTGCAAATAACTCTACGCTTTCTGAAGGCTGTTGCTGGGCTGCCTTTTCTTCGTGCCTGTTCTCTGTCCCATCAGTGTCATCTGTCTCTGCCTCTGAATGGCGTTTGCACCCCACGGACCTCAGCGTTTGCTCTAAAGGGCGGCATTCCCTGGTGTGGAGGACAGGGAAAAAGCTGAGAACCGGAGACAAACTGGATTATTCTCCTGTTTCCTGGTCACATTGGTATAGTTTCTGTATTTTCCTTTCTACATCCCGAAAGATCCAACACGTCTCAGAGGATGAACATTAAGGACAAACATGACTGCACAGCAGGTGCTGGTGGAAGCTATTTTTATGTCAGGGTTAAAAAAAATTGAAAGGAGCCTAAATTTGCCATTTTCTTCCTTGTTGCGATTCTTCAGGAAGAAAGATAATTTTATGTGGACAAAAGAGAGGAAGAAAGCCTGGGAAAAACAGCTGTTATCTTTGCACATATGAATGAAGCGTGCGTTCAAACCCGAGACACTCCGGGGGCAGCCAGCGCAGAGAGTATGCTGAGGTTCTATGAGGCAGTCCATAAATGCAAAATTACTTGCTCATCCTCTGTATTGGGAACTGGTTACTTTACAACCTAGAGATGCTTTGTGATGCCCCTGCCATGGGGTTTATGGCTCTGAAAGTGGTCTTGCTGATTAGCGGGAGAGCAGCCTGCAGGCTCCTGGGCATCTCCGGTCTTACATCAGAGCACTGAGCACTGGGAGAGCAGCATTAGCCCTGTTTCAGCCTATTGCTCCCAGCAGTAAGGAAAAATGATAGTTTGCCAATCCCTCAAATCAGTCTTAGCAATAGACATGCATTAAGTTAAAAAAAAAAAAAATCACATTGACTTTTTGCAACGCGAGGCCTAATGAAATAGTTACTATGTTTAGAGAGACTCCTATGACTGGTCCCACTGCAAGGCACTTCTGCTCCTCAGTGATGTAGCTAGTTACTTCAGCCTAAAAAGCTTCAGAGTGAAGTCTTTTCTGCCAAGAGTTTGCCAAAGCTGAGTCCGGTTCCTGTGCCAAGCTTTTTCTACTTACTGAGTGCTGGGTTGTGCAGCGTGAAATATCTCCTCAACGTTTTCCAGCAGGCTTTCTGCTGAATATATTCCTACCCTTGGGACTTCCTGCAACCCCTGGTCCTGATAACTGAACCACTTAGCCCTTCTGCTCAGCTAATGGTACTCTGCCTAAAACAGTTCTGCCATGTGCAGGTAAAAATAATGCCTGTCCCAGGTGGGTAGATCTCAGCAAATCATACCTCTCTCATGGGCTGTAAATAGCCCATGGAACCTGCTTATTCCTCGAAAAGAGATGGGTAGCATCAAAGTTAGTGTCTCTAGATGGACTGAGCTTCTCTTCCTTACTTCTTATACTCTACCAGTCTCCTTGGGAAACAAGCATATATGTGAAGACAATGGATATCCTGATGCCTGACAGAGACATGATGACACATGTTCGGGGTTGTTAGGAGCAGGAAGTTCCTAAAAAGACCATGCTGGAGTTGGAGATAACTCTAAAATATACAGTCAAGGTGTGGAGATGGCATTCGTTGACACACCTACTCTGGCTTGAAATGTAATTTAATTTAAATTATATAATTTGGTCCAAATAATACCACTGTTGTGTCCACTCCAAGTTCCCAGCTAGCAGCAACATCCAACCACAAAGATGGGTTAATCTCTGTGCGATTCTCTTGTGATGGTCTTTGTCCTGGACAGTCCCTGTAGAGGTTGAATTAGGGATAGTTCTGGGGCTGATGTAAGAAAAAGGGTGCAAGGTGTGTGAGGCAGGAAGCGAGTGTCTCCAACGACACTGGAAAAAATATGCTCAGTAGATGATGAGGTATATGCACCTGTGCTAAACTCTGTCATTTAGCCCTAATTGTTTCAGCTAATGATGTGACGTGATTTGATGGTTTGCAGTTTGTATAATTATAGGACTCATTGTATCTCAATTGTTCAAAGTGCTTCCTTGTGGGGGGAGATTATTCTTGTGAACGACACAATTTGTTCTTCCATGACAAATCTTAATTAAAAAAAAAAAAAAGCTAAATATAGTGTGGTTGATGGATCTTAAACAACTTGGCACTGTCGCTTGCTGTAGTGGAAGGACTCATATGTGGGACACTCAGATTCACCATTTCAGTCCATTCACCCCATGCTGCATTAGCGCGGGAGCAGGCTGCACCGATGCAGAGGGAAAGTTACTTTTTTAATGAATGCCTATACTTGTAAGTTGTTTGTGAAATGGGTGGGAAAAGGCAAAAATACACTCACCTAGCTCTGGGCAGCATACTTGATTGGGAAATGTACCATCTCTGTTGGGTGGCAAAATATTGTTTAGAGACAGTGGGAAATCCTATCTCTAAACCACCTTAGAAGGGAGCATCTGCCCACAAGAACTGAGTAGTGGTGTATGTAGTTACACATCCTAGATGCTGCTATACTGGATAAGGACATCAGTTCATCAAAACCTCTCCAGCCTGCCTCTAATGCACCAATTTTATTTTCCTACCACATTAAATTGTCAGCTATGTTTCCCATATCTAATATATTTGGAGAAAATTAGTTTCACTCACCATAAAATGTCACGTTAATTACAAACAGAATTAAATGGAATATGCATTTACTTCCTCCCTTTTTGCTCATCAGATGGCAGGTTGCACTGTGCACAATTCAGAAGTTTGGTTTATAAAGGCATCTCTGATACCACAGAACTATGAAAATTAAAGCAGCTTGCTGGAACATGGTTAGACTTCAATCCTGGGTCCTGGACAGTGCAGATCCTACCATCTTTATAACACTTTTTTTCGGTCTAAAAATGACTCTGGAAAATGCCATGTGAGCATGTTCTTGCCAGCTTTCCAGTAGCTTGTGCTTCAAACTAAGCTAAGAGCACTGAGGAGCAGGCTCCAGAATGGCAGTCAGTATACCTGGTCCTTCCTGCCAGCAAGGTCATCTTCACCTTTTTCCATTAAGAACTTCAGGGATTGACTCATTCATATTCATAGTTTCACCTGGGAAATTTAGCCCAAGGGAATCCTACAGCCGCAGTTCATGCCCTGTCAACCTGGTGCATCACACGTCCTGCTCTGACATAGGTTCAATTCATTCATTCCCTCCCAGCTCACATCCCAAGGTCAGAGCTTGGACATCTCCAACTTACCCGGTTAGCAAGTAGTGTATTTGTCAACATTTCCCCTTCTGAGGAAGCTTTTCCTATGGTGGATACTCTCAAATTTGAGTTCATGACTTCATACACTTGGTGGGGAGCAACCTTCTCTTCTTCCATACATCTCCACCTCCGCAGCTGATGTATGAGCAGTGCCATCAGTCTGTGGTAAAAGAAGAGGAAACTGATGATTGTCTTGACTGACACACTGGGTCCACAGAAGAGACTTGTCTAGGGAACACTTACCTAGACCTGAGGATCCAGAAGAAAAATGGTAAGAATGAGGAGGATGGCCAAGCTATTAGATTCAGAATCCCTTTGAGAGCCAGAGAGTACTCTTTTTCCCCCAGTACCAAAATGATGTGATGTAGAAGCCATAATGTAGGAGAAATACCCTGGTTTAATAACAGTTGGCTGACATCTTGAAACTAACCTGCTAACCAAGCTGGTGAAGATATGCTGTGTCATGGTGTGGTAAGACCACTGCACTAAGACTTGATCTTACTGTGCATGAAATGCCTACCAGGTCCTTGAATTTCCATGGTAAGTCACACCTATTTGTGATTCCTCCTCCATTGCTTCTGAGGTGTTCCTTGGCAAACAGCATGTCAATACTACAATTTGTTTGAGAGTGTTCTACCCTAAATAGTTGCCTTTTTGCTCCTGTGACTATCAGGCCTCTTCCAGGAACCTATAGGACATCTAGATTAAACAGTCCACAGCCCATCTTTAACAACATAAAAGAAAAACACTCCCCAGTAAAACCTCCCTAATGTGTAATATGCACAGACTGAGAGCAGTGGGAGTGAGACATCACTGGGTGCACTGTGCTTTTACCATCTTCATGTTCAAGGGTCTACCTGCCTACTGACTCACCTGTTTATTTTTTTCCTCAGGCTCCTTTTGACCATTTTGGACTACTCCAAGACATTGCTGCTGGAGACAGAGGTTCCCGGGAAGTCTCTGTTACATTGACAGACTGTCATCCTTCCTCTCCTCCACCCTTTCTTGCCCAGGCTGCCTTAAAAGCTCGTAGAGTTATGTGTTCTTTGGCAGCCTGTAGCACATGTGGCCCCTTGCTGGAAGGAAGCACAGATGTATTTTGAACCTAAACTGTGTTGACAGCATCAGTGCTTAGACCAGAAAGATGCAGGTGGGGAGCAGACCAGGGCAAATGATGCTTCCCAAGGACTTCTGTGCTGACACACAAAGTCACAACCACGTCTCTTTCCATTGCTCTGGGCACAAACATCTATTGTCTGTGCAGACCACTGAATTGTGAGCATCAAAGGGCTTTAACATTTCAGGTCTGAAGCCATGTCCAGGGTTGCTGTTGCTACTGCCACAACATCGTTTGGGTCTGATTAGACAGGCAATTTGTTAAATCACCATTGCCTACCTACACAGCGTTTTTTACTAGTAATAGGTCAAAATTTCTAATCGTGAGGGAATCAGTAAGCAAAATCCTAAGGTCAAAATGGTGATGACTGGTAGATGCATCCAGGTCATGATAAGTCATAGCCAAATCACAGCCTACTTGTTCTTGGAGGAGGAGTTTGGTCAAGGAAATATATTTATTCCCTTGGTCCTTCAGGGCTTCCCTTAAATCAGAGGGAGAGCCACTGCCTGTGCCGTAGGCAGCAGCTGTTTCTGCCCTGGAGAGAGGAAAGGAAGTCCCAGGCCTGCTTCCCTCTTGCTCTCCTATCAAACCAGCCCCCGGTGATCCCCTGGTAACCTCCTCTCACTTGCGAGTGAAGATGAGTATATCTCTGATGGGCAGAGCTTGTGGTCTCTGGAGAAGCTGCTTTGGAGTGGCCTCTCCAAGGGGCAGAAACAGAAAACACAGCCATGCAAGCTCAGTATTTGGGGAAAACCCCACCTCACAGGCTTTTTTGGCTTGCACCGAGATGCAGGTGCTGCACAGGAGTGGGAGGCAAAGCCTGAGTTTGGGAGTGCATGGGAGGTAAGTGCCGAGGGCCAGGTCTTAGAGCTGCACAGCTGCAAAGTGGTGTGGGGCTCAGGGCCATCCCAGCCACGTGCAGCCATAGGGCATCAGCTGAGACAGCTCCAAAGCATGGAGAAATACAAAATGGGTAAGGGCACAGCTGTCTGCTGCTCATGGGGTCTGCTCCCATCCCCATAAGCAGCCCTACAAGCCAGCTTTCCTGAGGAAGGTGCATGGAGCCAGCTGGGCCAGAGGAGTGTGAACGTGGCCGGGGATGGACTGCTTTCTGCTCTCACAGAGGCGAGAGGTAGCAGGGAAGCCACTGGGGAAAACTGTGCCTCTGGCCTCAGTCCTGCATCACAGTCTCCACCAGATATTTACATTTCTTCAAGAAAAAGGACTTATCAGCTAATATAGCAACTTCAGACTGAAAAACATATGCATGCATTAGAGCCCAGTCTTCTGAAATTTGTGCAGATTTCGATTTCTAAAAATAAAAACAAGCCATCCTGTTGGCCATGTTGTTTCCTTTCAGTCTGGCTTGTGGTTTGGGGTTTTTTTTCTTTGTGTTTTAAATATTTTCCATGTAGGTCGACAATGGAAAGAACCCACATTGGTCACCATCTTTTTTCAGCATCCAGCTCTCAAATGAGTCAACACAGCCCCCAGCTCTCCCAGCTTGTACCAGGCTGGTTTTGCAGGAGTGGCTGTGGCGCGGGAAGCAGGAAGCCTTGGCGACGCAAGACCCTTGAAGATGCAGACGGTGCCATGCAGATGCAGGTTTGTGGGTCTCCTGTAGTGACTTTGATGATCTGCTTGAGGTGGTTGGTGACTGACTCAGGCTGGGAAAGTGCAACACTTGTTTTGTGGTGACAAGGAAACAGCTCTCAGCAAGGCAGGACGTCACAGTGGTGGCTTCCAGTCAGTCCCTCACTTTGTCTATGGCATTTTCCTGACTCTGTGGGAAGATCTGGCTTGTGGGACTGAAGTATGGACAACAAAGACCTGGAGAATGTCTGTGGCTGTCTCAAAGGGGCACACACTGCAGGTTTAAGAGAATGGCAGTACATTCTCACTGACATGATTCAAAAGGACAGAGCAGACTCAACAGTTGCTTGATACCTTGGAAGCTGGACAGAGACCATCATCTTGGATCTATGGGGCCAGCACGGCTAGATGCCAGCCCCCAGATGACATGTTTGGGAACAAGGAAGTACCTAAACACCACCCTTTTTGGGAGCAATGACAGCGATGGAGAGGGCAGCCAAGGCTGGGTCATTCCCCTGCAGAGGCTGCTGAGGAGGGACACCTCAGCCACAAGTGGCTCTGCTCCCCGGAGCAGCATGAGGTGCCTGGGGACCCCCTGCCAGAGTCATGTTGCCCACATGCCTGGGAAATGTCTTCCCAATGCAGCCCCAAGAGAAGGGGTGCCTGCTGTTTAGCAGCTTATTTGGGCACAGCTCAAAGCCACCACGGGCTCCCTCCTCTCCACAGGGACCCATGAGGAAAAAACAAGCCAGCTGGAAGAGATACAGGGAGACACAGGGCAACCCTGGTGACTACAGCAAGTGCCCAGGTTTGTTCAGAGCACCTACAGTGATAGGAAGAAAAACTGGAGCAGGACCCACACCAGAAACAGCAGTGGGGAACAGGTACAGGCTGACACTGTTTGGGGCAGGGAGCCTCGGTGCACAGGGTGGGATGCTGCAGGGTCCAAGCACAGCAACGTACTTCCCAGGCAGGCTGCTGCCGCTGTCCACCATTCAGTGCCAAATAATACAGAAAAAGGTACTGGTTTTATTATCAAACAAAACAAGTATAGATACAGGCTGGGCAGAGAATGAATCGAGAGCAGCCCTGAGGAGAACTTAGGGGTGATGGTGGATGAAAAGTTGGACATGA
>NW_010258512.1:0-2914 GCF_000690775.1 Eurypyga helias
AATTTAATATTAATAATTCTTAAGAATGATTTAAATGTTGTTTATTTTGTATTCCTTTATAAAATTTGTATACATTAATGAGGTATGGGAAAGGCAAACATCTGTCATCCAGCATTTCCCTGTGTTAGGTTTTCATGCTGATACTGATGGCCCACGCACTGAGCATCTAAGGTGTTTTCCACTGGGAACCTGGCCGCCCCCAGTACTGATTGCAAGGTGAGGGTACCGCATAGGATGGCTGTTGCAATCCCTTCCTCCAATGCTGGAATGACTCAGGGAAAATGGGGTGCTCAGGTAAAAGAGGTTATTACGATAGTGGTATTTTCGTTCATTTTCCTGGCGCAGGGCAGCTTAGTGATAAAGGTGATGGGATAGAAGGAGGTCAGATAGAGAAAGATTTACTCTCTCTCTTTTATCTCTTTAGGATCAGCTATTTTTTCCTACTTCTTAGTGGAATACAGGCTTGTCTTCATATGCAGGCCAAACTCCAGTTGCTATAATGGTACTCTTTACATCAGTAGTCAGACTGAAGTAGCCAAAAATATTCCTGCCTTGGAAAAAGATCTTGGCAAAAAGGAGGCAGAATACCTAGTGGTATTACAAATACTGCGAGGCTGATGGCCTTAGTCACACTACAGCTTTACCAGACCCGGTGATGAGACAGCTTTACTCTGCAGTAGAGAACCACGTCCCGTAACTCAGGCAGAGCCTCAACATAATTGTGTGTCAGACAAAAGGCGTCATAAAAATAAGCCTAATACCCTGCCCACGCATAATTATACTCCTCTGACTCTGCTGCATACGGTAGTTCGAAGAGCGTGAGACTGCCAATATAACAATATTTTTCCAAACTGCTCTCTCTCTGGCTTGCGCAGCGTACTGTACGGACACTGGGCTGTGGCACCCTGGGCCAGTGGCATTTCTTCGGCGCGTGACTTGCGTACTAGCTGCTGTTCTTGCCATTGGTGGGTAATAATTACAAAAGTGTCAGGAGTGAAAGCAAACTTGGTGTTAGTAATAGGTAAAATCGCTGCGTGTAGCGCGCTGTATGTAGTGCTGCGTTCAGCGTTGGTGCGGCCTCACCCTGAGCACTGTGTGCAGCTCTGCGCCCCGCAATTTAAGAAGGATGTGAAGGTCCTTGACGAGGAGGGCAGAAGGGCTGGAAGGAATGTCTTGTGAGGGGCAGCTGAGGACTTGGGGCTTGTCTGGTTTGGAGAAAAGGAGGCTGAGGGGTGACCTCATTCCTCTCTACGGCTTCCTAAGGAGGGGAGGTGCTGATTGGGTTCCAGTGACAGGACGTGTGGGAACGGTTCAAAGCTGTGCCAGGGGAGGTTCAGACTGGACACCAGGAAGCACTTCTTTACCAAGAGGGTGGTCAAACTCTGGAACAGGTTTCCTAGAAAGGTGGTGGATGCCCCAAAACTGTCAGTGTTCAAGAGGCATTTGGACAATGCCCATAACAACCTGCTTTAGCTTTTGGTCAGCCCGGAATTGCGCAGGCGGTTGACCAGATGATAGTTGTAGGTCCAAATGAAATAGGCTGTCCCATCCCATCCTATAAAATGCCAACCATAAGAGATCCCAGAGGGAACCATGTAGGTTACGGCATGTATGCTCTGCACAGGGACGCTACTGCTGGGGGACAAACGGAGTGGGGACAGGAAGTGCACATCTTTGCTGGAGACAGCTTGGATAACAGTGTTGGAGCGTTCTTTGGGATTAATGCAGGGAACACTGAAATCAATACAAGTTTTTCAGTCTACTTTAAGAAGATGGGTATTGGGGCCCCTTAGTTAGAAATTTAGAAATGTACCCCTTTAAAAGTATATGTAAAACAAAATCTATTGATTGATGCAATTTAATTGGTGTTTTGTGGGTGCTTGCTGATGAACTCTGTAGATTCTGTCTCCAGTGATGATGATTTCTGCAGACCTATAGATGAAACTGTCGATGGCTGTCGAGAAGGATCATTTTCTATAGTTGTTCCCCTTCCTGGAAACTGAGGCTTCGGAGGGAAGAAGTGCTCCCTTTAATTGTTCCTCTTGCTATTGTTTGCGAATGGGTATGGCTCTAAGAAGAACGTTGTGTATTACAGAAGCGCTTGATAGGACTTCAACATTTGCCAGTCGGGCTGACGCGTATGTTCAGAACCAGACTGTGTTGTCTGACAGTGGTTATGATTTTTTGTGGATGTAGCTGTGATACTGGCTTTTAGGATCACGACAACTAATACAACGTTGTTATGAGAATGCCTAGGTAACTATAGCGATAGTGCAAAAGAAAACCAACCCCCAACCTCAAAGCCTCCCCCAGTTCAAAGAGTGGTTCTGTACAGGTATTTTAGGACATGTATTCGTGGCCAGCTGTGCGGATGACTGGTCTTTAATTACTCAGCATGGTTACTGGCAAGCCTGAAACGTGGGACCCTGCTGCTCCAGAGATAAGCTTCCCCCCGCACCACGGCCGGCAGACGCAGCCTCCTTCGCAGGTGATGGGGGAGGCGATGGCACTGGTACCTCCAGCAGCACGGCGCTTCCTTCCCCATTCTGGCCTGCTCCGTCATCTCAGAGCTGGTGGTGCCTGAGCTGATCTTGCCATGACATTTTTAGCTGTTTCGAGTGTGGTTTTTTCTGTTGAGTTCCAACAGCAGGTGCATCTTCTTAGAGAAGTTGTGTTTTCCAATAGTACCTTTCCTTGGGTTTGGGGATTTTTTGGTTGCCGTTTGGTTGATGAATTTTGGGCCCTTACCACGCTGCTCAAATATGCCAATTTGGCGCTCTGGAAACTACTAAAGGATGTAAGATTATCACACCTGTGCCAAAAAGCCACCAAGAAGGACACCTCAGAGCCTCTGACTGCTTGTTTCGGGCCGGGCCACGAGCGCCGCGAAGCGTGAGCCTGGCAGCTGCCTCCT
>NW_010258513.1:0-39519 GCF_000690775.1 Eurypyga helias
AACCCAAACCATTCTATTATTCTACCTTGTACAGCCTGGAAACAGAAGCTATGCGAGTCTGATATACAGAATGGTTCAAGTATGGCATCTCACAACCCATCAACGGTTTTGACTCAGTCTTGTTTTTCTGCCTTTAAACACTGAGCTATTAACCTCTTAGTGAAGTAAGCACTAACGTACCTTTTCATCTTGTATATTTATTTCAATAAAGCTTTTATTTAATATATTTGCCACACTTGGATGGTTCTGCGAACACCCTTCTCAGAATAACTCCCACTCTCTATTTGTCAAGGCAGCTTATGCTAAAGCCGTGCTAGAAACAACCAGGCTTATAAATAGCAGTTACCAGAACATTTACTCAGGTAGTGAACATAGCCCATAATATTTTTGGAGGAAAAAAAAATTCCTCTCTCTGTGGCCTCAGGAAGTTTTCTAACGTGTCTTTCTCAAGAGAAAAAAATGTCCGTGCACATGCAGAATTTCTGAATAGCAGGCTGTCACATGTGCTTTAGAAAACACCCACAAATTCTGCTTCATGTCCTAGTGCAAATAGTCAGTTGAAAGTGTAGCAATCAGAAACCGCCACACTCTGATAATCAGTGCTGTGTTTCTTGACTGGTTATGGAAGATCTTCATCTACTCTCGTGTCCTTCATTAACTAGAATGTAATAATTGGGGTGGTCATGCACAATGTGTAGGAAAAGATGTATCTGCTGAGGAGAAGCATCTGTGCGCCTTAGCATTGAAAACCAGAACACTGGTCTTCCTGGGCCTGTTATGCCACCCTTATTTCTAGCTAGGATATTTGCTTTTTCTTTTTTTCAGCCTTTTTATAATGACTTTGAGATAGATAAAAGTGAGACCCATGAGTGTGACTGTTTAAGTTGCACATCTGACTACCTGTTTTTTCCCAAAAGACGGAAAGGTTTTTTGCAAACGTTTTGGAGGACAGTAGCAGTTGGACCAAAGCTGTTGTATGTCAATAAAAAATAGTACTAAGGTCACCATAGATACATTGTCAGAGAACGCAGTGGGTATGATACTGTGACAAGTGTGCTTGGCACTGTACCCCTCTCCAGCCTCTCCCTCCTGCCATGTTCAGCATGGTGCAGTATAATAAATGCTATGATATTTTTGAAAATTTGTATTTCTAGGCACAGATGTCTGTTGCCTGTAACTTTTAAGAAAGCAGTCACGGGTAGATCAGTGGTGGTATTGATCTTGGTCTTTTGTCCTGAACAAAACAATACGTGCATCCGTACTACTATCAGAAAGTATTACTAGCCAAGCAAAGAAAGGGAACATAGATAGTTTTGCTTAAAAATTGATGCATTTTTAAGAAAGGCTAGCAGGGGCTAAATAAACAAAATCAGATGCTGTGTTTATGTTGTCAGGGTAATTTTTTTCCTTCATTTTAATTCTGCTGAAGCAAATATTCTTTTCTTTCTGCCATTGACTGAAACAATGAAAAAGACTATTTGTGAAGGCATTGCTTGGCTAGGGTCGTTTTTAGACACACGTATGCTGTGGAGGTAATGTGGCTGGGTGTGCTGGTTCCCCACAACAGGAATTCCTTCCTCTGAAACTCTGCAGTGAAACTTCAGTCCGTGTGTTGAACCGGGCTGCGATAACCTTGTGCGCTGACTTCTTTCAGTAGGCAACCACACAGTGAGTGCGGACACTGGTAGCAGCAGCAGCTGCCACCATTCAACAAAGTTTTCAGTGCATGCAAAATTCAGAGCATAAACGGTTGCACTGAAGTCACAGCAGCTACCTGGGTAGCTACCTTGCTGAATCAGGGCTCTGGGTAGGAGATGGTAGGATTTCATTTAGTAAGCACTTTCCAGCAGTGTCAGGTCATATTTTATAAACTCTGCTTCTTTGTTCTCTTGTGTTCTGGTGGATGGGCACAGTATCCCATAAATTATTTTCAAGACACAGCCCTTAAATGCAACATGTTACCGCAGGGCAACACCTCCCAAAGTTGATCAACTAAACTCCGCAGCAGCACAAAGGTGCGACCTAGGGAGACCTCTGCAGGTCAGGGACTGCTGGCTCTGGATGGACAGCCTTAGAAACCTTGTATGTGCTTCCGTACACAATGGCCAGATGATTGAAACCCAATTCAGGCTCACAGATACGCACTTAGGCACCAGAATGAAGATGACTTGCTTTCCCAAAGCTGCCTGTTCAATTTGTAATTCCTTGGTATAACAGGGCCCATTTATTTTGGGTTATTAATGGGTGGGTAGATCTAGGAGACTGCCTTTAACCACTCGTATTGGATGGTATTCCTTACTTTCTCTGTGCCATCTGCACCAAGAATGACATTGAACTGATCCAACAACTGTGTAGTCCACACCAGCAATTGTTCCCTGCTGTAACTGATGGCTCCCTTATTGCCTGGCCTTCAGGTGTGCTCCTCTGAGGAAGAGTTCAGGTTAAAGCCTGAGCTAGTTAAAACCCTCACCTGAAGTTAGTGAGGCATCATGATAAGAAATTACATTTTGGAAAAACATCTTTCAGTTTGAGTTCAGTAAAAAGCAGTGTTTGGCACTTACAATTCTTGTGGGTTAAATTAATGTGTTCGGTTTTGAAAAGGCATTTCCTTGCTAATTCTTTCAGAATTAGAGGCCTGCTACTTTCCTATTTCAGTGAGGAAGAAATAGCTATGCTGCTTTGTGTTTATGAAAAGGCAAAAATTTTGTAAAAGCAGGGTTTGACTTACTCGTTGATATGTAAGCATTGTCCCTCTTCTTTGTCCTTGAATTCTTTCACATATATGGTGGTTATTTAATTAGCTGTTCTCTCCCTCTCTTGTAGTCATAATTAATGAAATATATAAATAGTAACTGCATTAATTCATGCTAGTTACTTGCTAGTAAGTTAGCATATATGAGGCAGCTGGTTGAAGAGTTTTAAATACCTAAAAGAATAATTAAAAGTGGATAAAGTCAGTTTTAAATTGTTTGTTTTGCACAAGGTAATCTGCAGAATGACAATCTTCTGGGTTTGTGTAATTTATTACAGTAAAAAGTCTGATGTTTACTATTCTTTAGAAGAAAATCTATAGGGATGAATGATGAACCACAGTGTATGCAGAATACTATCTTCACAATTTATTGCACTGCAAAATAAAAGGCAACTAAAATAAGACCATCCTTTTTCAGCAAGGGTAGCTGGTAAGTTTAAAAGAAGGAATACTATCTGGTCCCATGCCATTTACACTGCAGGGAGTAATTATGCTGAGAATCAACACTAATGTAGGAAAGGATCAGCTTTCTTTTTGGTTTCTAATAGCTCATCTGTGTGATGTAAACTGTGGCAATGCCAACTCTGCTGTCACTGTGAGCATCTTGCAAGGAGCTAAGAGACTCTTAGCAGGAACTAAAGACAACCTGGCATTCACCTTTTAACAGGGAGCACTGGGTCTCTGTAATTTTTATGTAGCAACAGAAACCAAGCTGAATAATGATCCAGCAAATCACAGGTTATACAGTACAGAAAAAGCAATCTCCTACCTCTGTAGATCTTTAGGATGGACTGTTGTGCATGCACACGCACCCCTCTGCGGTCAACACCTCTAATGAATGCGTTCATCCATGCAGAGTAGTTGACAGAAAGGCACTTCAGGATCATTTTCCTTGACATTCCCCTTGAAACAATCCTCTGTCAGTGTAATTCCCCAGGGCTACACAGGAAAGTACAGCAATTAATCCCAGAAGTATTTTGATAGACAGCCTAGATGGATAGGCAATCCCTGGAGAATACTGAGCCCAGGTGGTCACATCAGTGACCTTCATGGGAGGATGGCAGCACCAGCATTGCTCACATCCAAGTCCACAGCCCTATTCAACAGTGTGATACTGGGACTTTTCTCTTGAAACCAGTGTCACCAGGTGAACCTTCAGGCTCAGGTGACCTTTCATGCTGACTCCTACCTGAAAATGAACAGTATTCGCATTGCAACCACCTTTTGAATTCCTCTCTCTCTAAAGAGAGAGTCAGTGAAAGATTTCCAGACCATTATTTCCAACCTTGATGAAAATCAAAGGACTAGGAGCCACATGATAAATTCTTGGCATAGGCTGTTGTTTTGACAATCAACAGTTCCATTTATGAGGAAGTTTTATTCTGGTTTTGTAGTGCTGCTTTTTTGCTACATTAATCCTTAACAAAAAGTTGCATCATCCTTCAACAGTTCTGAGTTTTCCAGAGACACTGTTACAGCTGACTGCAATGGGTTCTATAGCAAGGAAGTGAGCTTGTGAAAGGTAGCAGAGGCAGCCGTGTATTCGTGCTCAATGCACTAAAGTAATTCTCTGTAATTTCTAGACTGAGCAATTATGTGCCTAAGTAAAATCTGCAGTGCTATATCCCGCTAGTTTTTGTTGGATTTAGTTATCCCAAAACCTTGCGTCACATGGCAAGAGATCTGCAAGTAGTCTTTGTGTAAGAAAACATATCAATCTCTTTGCTGCAGCTGGCTGCCGGTCCATGACTCCCCCCCGTGAGATCAGGTACACACTCAGAGTGAGTTACGCAGATGTGAAGAGAAAGCAGGAGACCGCACAGAGATCAGTCATGAACTAGCTTAGCAGATAAAGTCAACTCATTTAAAAACCAAGAAAAATGCCATGGAAATGGTAACTGCAAGTTGACATTTTGATTAACGTATTTAAAATAAATTCATTGATAGAGTCGAGAAGAGGGAGTTTGGAAAAGAGATTGTCAATCCACAGTTTTTCCATTGGCTCTTTCATATCACATCATGCAAGCCGCATTTTTGTTTTCCTAAAAAAAGGATAGTATTATAGTATTCATTTTTGTAACAGGAAGAGTAGACCTTTCCCAGTCAGTATGTAAACGGGGCAACCAATGAAAGGATTGTGGCCCTGCAAGCTTAACTGACAATGGATATGAGTGTGTAACGAAGTGAGTCCATAAGTTTTAGATGAAGTTCCAGCTGCATAAAACCTGAAGGTTTACTCTTGATATCTGGCATGTAACTTTTATCTCACTGAATAGGTATAAGGTCAGATCATCCAAGTTAGTCCTAGTGAGATCAGACCAGGAAGCTAAGGAGATAAAGGGATAGCCTTGAACCGGTGATTCCCAGTGGCCTACACTGCTAAATTGTTAGCACGCTCCCTGGCCCATGACAATTAGCATTTTTCCAAACAGTGTCTGGACATGATTCAGAGAAAACTGCAGGTCAGAAACTCTTTTAAACAACTGACTTGAATAAGGCCACACTGGACTCGCAGGTCAAAGACAGCTTCATTATGCAGGCATAAGCCATGGTGCTCGCTTTGGACAAGATAGACCTTGGACAATGTTACTTATGAGCAAAGACATACTCTCTTGCTTCAGTTATCTTAATTCTTTCCACTGGGCAAGTGAGGTGAAACAAGTGAAACCCATACAAAAGGTGTAAGCTGGAAAACAGTACATCATCTTTTCCTGGTCTTTAGTGCTTTCACATCCTAATTTGGTTGGTTTTAATAAAATTTGGTTTTAAAGGAAGGCAGCAGGTACTGAAGCTTTAACTATCTTGTTCATTCTTTGTGTATTTGATCGTTGTTTTTCTGAATACTGGGGACAGCATTTTCCATGAATGGACAACATATGCTATTGGTCAACATCTGTCCACAGGCATTACCACACACAGTTCATTATCCATCTCTAATTTGGTCCTGGGGTGAAGGGGGCGGTGGTCAGCCAGACATCCACACTGTGGTTGACTTCACCTGAGCTAGTCACCCCCACTTTACTTCATAGTGCACTGAGAGAAAGTGGCTGGCCCAGTAGTTCACCTCAACCAAAGCAGACACCCAAAGTAGGAGGAATTGCAATAAAAGCACTGTTATAAAAGCAGCCATGGTGGGCAGTGTCTCAGAGATACCTATATTATAGACATGTAAAATCAAATCAGATTGTTCCACCCTAGAGTTCTTTTGTTCAATGCTGTCTCAAACTTTTGAAAGATTTGAATTTAATTTAAAAAAAAACTAAGGGTTTTGCTGAATGCAACATGTTGTACTGTCTGTCCATGGAGCAGCTCAAGTCCTCACATCGCTATGTCTCTTGTGAAGCCTCAGATGGACTTTTCTTTGATTGACTTTACTTTGTGTCGTGGTTTAGCCCTCTCGGGCAACTAAGCACCACCAGTCGCTCTACCACACCACTATTCCCCACCCCCGGCCCCACCTCCCAGTGAGGAAGGGTCAGAGGAAAAACAAGGGAGGTTAGTAGAAGTTGAGATAAGAACTATTTAATTATATAAATGAAACTTATGGAGTTACTAACAATGCTACTGCTAATGAGTAATTAAAAGAACAAAGAAATAGAACAAATGATACAGGATCTCACCACCCGTGGGCAGACACAGCTGGATTCCAGGACAGCATGCAAAAATAAATCCAAACCCAGAGGAGAAAAACCCCTTCCCTGAGCCTGTGAGCTGAGAGCAGGGGGAAAGAAAACCTTCATCTGCCCCTTCCCAGAGCAATCTGCCTGACAGAAGACGCTAACTGTCCGCTCATCACCCGACACGAGGTCCAGACATAGACCGTGCTGCCGAGAGAAAAAAAAAATGTGCTGACAGCAAAAAAGATGCAGTGCTGGCCAGAACCCCAGAGCTTACCACCCCCAAACACCTTCCGGGTCCAGCCTCTGCAAGTTTCCCCTTGGCCCACTCCCAGTGCCATGGGTACGGGGGTAACAGTGACCACTCAGCTTGATGTATTATGGAATGAAATAGAATCTTATAGGCTGCCCCCAGAAAAGCAGCTCATCACTGCCTGGGACCAGGACACTTTGATTTACTCAAGTCAGATGTGCAGCATGTATCTTTCCAAATCATTATACAAGCATAAGTATTTCCTATAGAATAAGCTTTATTTTACATATCCTAAGCTGGAAGTTTCTTTGTTACTGGGGCAGATACCTGTTTTTTTTGTTTCATAACTTGAGATAAACAACAAATGTAAACATTGGAAGGCTTATTCCAAATACCAATATCAAAGCCTGGGCACTTGCTGAAATGGATTCAAACTTCTGACTGAAGGATCAAGCTGTAAAGCTCAGACAAGTTGTCTATTTGCTATTATTTTTTTACACTTCCAGTATTTTCTCATTTCGTTTGAAATGGAAGCGTCCATGTCCTATTAGTACATCAGCTTTTGGTACCAGACAAACCCAGGAAATGCAAAGACAAGTAAAGCTCAAATAAAACCACCAGTGCCATTGTTACTAATTGGTATCCTCGTTAGCAAGCTCAGCAGAGATGCCAGCAAATGAATGTATATATATGAAGACACAGTAGCAGACTTGAGCCCATAATTTACTATGAATAATTTATTCAATTAATTTAGCCTCCTTTTCTTCTCAGCAAAATAGATTACAATTTCCTTAAATTTATCCATTATTCAAACATGTTCAATAAAAAAATACTTTTTGTTTTCACTGTATAGACTGATTACAAATACTGTAGCATTGTACTGGGTTGTTAAGTTGTGTTTGTTTGGAGAACTTAAATAGCACACTTTCTTTCACTGGTTTTTTTCCTTCCTCCCTTTAAGTGGATGGACAAGCAAGCACTTAGGGCTTCTACATTTCCCAATGGGAATTTAAAATTTCCTGTCAGCAGGTATCCAACATGCACAACTTTAAAGTTGCTTTCTAAGAACAATTTTTCTGGCCAGAAAAGGCCAAAAGCAGTGGAGTCCCGGACCACTTATATTCAGGTTAGCTCTGGCCAAGCACTGTAGGTGTAGCAGAAATTAATTCTTTAGAAGACCATAATATCAGTGGACATAATTTTATGTAGAGCTGTAAGTTTGTGACTGGTGTGTGAGTGCAGTTGCCTATATGTAATTACTTGTGGAGTGTTTTCACCATGGCTGTCAAACTAGGCATTTTTGTTCACTCTCTTTTCTCAGGCTCTCCCACTGTCCCCCTTCTCTTTAATTTTACAAATGTTTTCTTTCTGAACTTCAACAAAGATTGGAGCTATTTTAAGATTTCTTTGAAATTTAAGACTGCTGCTTTAGCAAAAAAGCTTCTGCCAAACACTAGCTACAAGGTGCATTAAAAGGAAAAGGCTATTTTGAAGTATGTCATGGTTTAACTCCAGACAGCAACTAAGCACCACACAGCTGTCCGCTCACTTCCCCCCTTCTCCCAGTGGGATAGGGAAGAGAATCTCAAAAGACAAGAAAACTTGTGGGTTGATATAAGAACAATTTAATATTTGAAAATAAATAATTATATTAACAGTACTAATATTACTACTAATAATATGTAATTAAAAGAATGGCGGGAAAACCCCTAAATTATACAAATGCTCACCACCCGATGATTGACACCCAGCCATTCCCTCAGTCAAGGCCAGACAGAGAACACAAGCCAGACTCTTAGCCCACTCCCCCTAACTTATATACTGAGCATGACATTTTATGGAATGAAATATCCCTATGGTCAGTGTGGGTCAGCTGTCCAGGCTATGTCTCCTCCGGGCTTCTTGTAGAGAAGAATCTGGAAACACAGGTGCAGTATGAGAAATCAAAAAAGTCTTTGGCTTGTTTCAAACATTGTGTGGCAACAACCAAAACCATCAGTGTGTTATCAATATTTGTCTCAGCACAAATCCAAAACATAGCCTCATACTAGCTACTGTGAGGAAAATGAACTCTATCTCAACTAAACCAGCACAAAGGATAAAAAATAAAGAGAAGAGGAGAAGAATTACTGTAGTTTGTCCTGAAATTCTTAGTCACAGCTGAATTTCACACTACAGCACAGGCTGCACTAGAGTTGCAGTTGCATACCTTTAAAAAAAATCATGCAAGCTACTGATATTCTTGGAGGGATGAGACCAGTGACCACTGACGCAGTGGGTAGTGTTAGGACCCTCTGCTTCCCCCAGTTTTTAGATGCAGATTCCCAGTGAACAGGAAGGCCTCTATGGTGTGATTTAGGCAGATCCCAAACCCTCATGATGTACATGGCTTCCCAAAGGGCGATGCCTCTCCTGCTTCTGTTGTGTTTGCAGCTCTGCTCTGGGACCAGTTAGAACCCAGCGGGGTGGGGGAGTCACGTTTTGCCTAATGCAGCACACTCTCAGCCATGCCGATTAGCAGCAATATCAGACTCTTAATATCTGACTGATACAACATTATTCTGCAGCCCAGCAGGCAAGCAGAATTTGCAGCCATGGCAATAATGACAACTGGGTCATTACACACAAAACCGACAGGCTGCTAGTGTTTACTGTGATTTTTAAGCAAATTCTTTTTTACTGTAGTGGTGCCTCTTTTTGTGTGGTATGTATTCTCTCTTCCAAAATAGGAATATTCTTCACAATAATGAATATCAAATCTGTATTACAGAGTGATCCCTGCAAGGTGCTTTTTTTTTTTTTTGCACCCACTCATTAGGGTTTGCTCAAACTGATTCTTTCACAGGCTATACTTGACCAACCAAGAAACTAAAATGAACACTATGACTTGTATTTGGTAAAAGCAATTGGAAATTCAAATCTTAGCTCTGCACAATGAACTGCACGCAGGCGATGTGGCAGACAGGTGATGAATTTCACTGAGTACTGGTGAATAATGAATACTTTTTAGACACTCATGGCCTCTTAGTGGACATCCTACAAGAATCGTCCGACACGTTGAGAACATTTTGCATATGTGTGCCCAGAACTAAAAGTAGATCTTGACTTAAATAATGAGATCTTCAAACTAGATTAATGCCTATTTGCTAGGAGCTCTACTAAAAAGATTACCTTTCTGTATTCCACCCTGTAGTTTTTTTAAGTGAATGTCAGCCACAAAGCTGTAAAATAATGGATAGTGATCCTACTCAAATATTTGATCATCAAATGTAGCAGCATTTGATAAATGAAGAGACTGAATGTAAGAACAAAGGGAAGGGACCATAAGCTAAAGGCCACTGGTACTCACATCAGAGTCTGAATTTATTTCTAAATTTATTAAAGAGAACAAAATAATAAAATATAAATAAAGCAGTATAAATAAACTTGTAAGTTTATTCACTTAAAACCTTGAAAGGTGATAAAGAGAATTCTTAAAAATTCTCTGTTGAGCACAGGACTATTTAAAGATATTCTGCCCAAAGATAGCTTGGGTTTTTTGTTTTTTTGTGGTTTTTTTTCCCTCCCTCCCTGTATTTAGTCTTTAAAAATATTCTCAGTACTTGAAAACAAGCTTATAAGTGAAGTATTTTTTCAACAGTAATTGGTGAGGTTTGTCTTTTGGTGCTGTAATTTTCTGGGGCCTGAATTTCTGGTCACACACCATAGCTGTTTCTGGGAGGCAAATAGCTATCAGGTAGCAGAGCTTGCTTCACACATGGAAGAATCCCTGGTCCTAGCTTTCCTTCCACTTACCTTTCCATCTTTGATTCAAGATCGAAAAGTATCAGACCGTGAAGGAATGGTGTCGTGTTCAACTTCGTATTTTTGTAATTTTTCTCTCAGGTGTGGTATGAGTTCTGTTCCTTATATTAAAAAAAAAAAAAACAGACCACTCTGGTTCCATGTGAATTCATGACAGATATAAGGAGCAAAGAAAAATGTGACTGCAGTAGATTGTTGTATCATTTTACCTGTATGTGTCTGGAGTTAGAAGTGACATTTTTGGGCTGTTCATTCAGTAATACAAGATACATCAGAAGAAGTGAAATAATTCTGATCACTGCACTACTTTAGCAAATATCTAGCTCAGCTGGGCAGCGTGCTGCAAGTTAAAACAGACTGCCAAACAAGTGCAAGTGTCCATGACATGTGATGGGTAGTAAATGAAGAATTAAAGGCTTGTCTGCAAGGAATTTACAGCAGTCACCAGAACTAAAGTACCTAGCACAAGGATCTTCTAGCACTCTTGAAGTATTATATTCTCCTAGGGAATTAGTGCAAAAGAACTCATTTGCTGAAAATTTCTATTGTTCCTAATACCTTCCCCATGTTCACAGACTTGAGCCAAAGACCATTGAAATCTTTCCAAGGCTGGAATGGGAATGCTAGGAACATTTCCAAGTTCACATGGGACATCTTTTTCTTTTCTGTTTGCAGTTCATGAGTTTTCTGTGTCTCTCAGTTAAGTTGTTAAAACACGGAACTCTGAAGAACAAAGAAGACGCAACAGATTGAGGGTGGGCACTCTGTGGTCTGTGGGAGTTTTGGAGCATGGACATGAGATGAGTCCATTCATATTATATCACTTTATGGTGGATGACTTTTTTTTTTCCCCACTTAAGTCTTGACTTGCAATTAAAAATACATTACAAAAAAGACTTAAACAAAGAAGAGTTCTATTCACGCATTTGCTTGTTTGATTGTGTAGCCCATTTTTGCTACAGGGAGCTCAGAGCATTTGCCCTGCAAGGTACAACGCAAAATTCACAAGAAGTAGTATTGTCACTAATGGACATTTGAGCAGTTTCAGGGTTGCTTCATTTCCTCTGCTCAAATGTATTTACAAGAAACATCTATTTTTGCTTCAGTCTTCTTCTTACGGCTTCCTTGCCAGTCACACATACATATGTAACAAAAATGCCTCTTTCATGTCCCCTGAGTGGTACCATATGCTGAAAAAAACGTATTAAATTCACAAGCCAGATTTCATTGGCTATTTGCCCTCCACTTTAAAAGTGATTTGTTAATAAGTACTCCTCAACACCACTGCTTTCAATCTGTTCCACCTCTCCCAAGGTAGCTGGCAAATACAAAATTTAGCTCTCAACCCAGAGGGCAGCCTCAGGTCAGCTGTTTAGAAAAATTGCACGATTCCTAAATTAATTACCACGCAAAAATCTCACAGATTGCCACAAAAATCTCTTTTCCTAGGCACGTTTTTTCTTATTTTCATTTGCCCCTGCTCGCTTTTCTCTGTAAACAGCCTGCAATCACTCTTTGTAGTCTAGACCCTGCTGCTCTTTTAGGAGCTTTCAGGCACAAGAGCCCAGACCCAGGAAGACTTGACATTTGAAAGGTCTTGACATCATTCAGGGGATTTTACCCAGTGTCGGACAAGTGCAAGCAAACTCAATAATGGGGCCATTGTACCCAGCTGGTTCGATGTTAGCTCTGCTTCACGTTACTGCAGCCCCACTGCCTGACAGCAGGGCTTAAAAGGTCACGGGTTCAGTACCCGTCTTATTTAGGCTGAGGCCTGCTATGACTTAATAGAGAAAAGAAATCTTCATCAGTGGCACAGATATGTGGGTTGATGGAAAAATGATAATTTAAATGAAGTTGTGCCCCGTGTTCTAACCGTGTGTGGATGGCCTGTGCGGTGGATACTCATCTCGGTCATTCCTTGTAAGTTTGTTTGGCATTAATTCCCGTGGACTGGTCATGTAGAGTAGACTGCAGCCAGAGTTTGCTCCGTTCTCTTCTCCCCAGTTCTTCTGCATGCCCCCCACCCCCTTTCACATCAGTTTGCCTGCACTTCCTATCTGACTGCGTTCTTTGTCTCCTCGTCTAGCCTTCCATGCTGCCCCTCAACGTCTGGAACAGCTTCTCCCTTCATCCATGCCACATTCCTTTCCTCCTCACAGCATGCCTGAAGATGCGGCTGGGTAGCGCGGCATTCTGCGTGAGTGCTGCTAGTACCGTGCTTGTCTGTTCCTGGCCAGTATCCTGCACTTTCCTTCCCAGCGTGGTAGGGAGAGAAGCTGTCATTTCTTCATCTCACCCTGCTAAATGCACCTTATTACACAGGGCATTCACACGTTGTTTCCCTTACTCCGCACGCAATTTAAGGGAACTACTTAGGTTATTGAATTTGTGATTAAGAAGCCCAGAAGCTGTCCCCAACACATGAAACGGCAATGACTTTGCCCTATAGGATAACTTCAAACATCTCGCTAAAAAAAATGTAACGTTTACCTCCTGAAGTGCTCCGAGGCAGATGAGTTAGTGTTAGTTAACCGTAGCAGTCTGACAAGCTTAGAAAGAGCCCTTTCTGTATCCTCTAATCTTTTGATTTTAGGACTTCTTTATTTGTCATTTCTAAGATTAAAGACTTGTCATAGTCTTCAGTCCCAGCCCTGACATTTCCTAAGAACCATCCGAGCGATCTCTTGTGAGTAACAGAATATGGGAAAATAACTGGTGCTTGTGGCGTTGGATGCATGTTGGTTACCCCACCTGCCACCGAGTACTTCTTTATTCACAACACTGGCACTACAAAGCGTGCCATGACATCTAGAGATGCATCAGCTCAGAACTAAAATCAGTCGGATGAGAGAATACAAAGAGGAGGCACGGTACATAAATCCAGGCTCAGAGAAATCAAAGCTTCTGCGGTTTCAGTAGGAGCACGACATTCAGTTGCCTGTACTGCAATCTATGACGGAAACAGTAAATATAGCCAGATTACAAGACAAACAGAAGGGAAACATAAATAGTAAGCCCTGTAGTATATTTGCATGTGTTGCTTTAGGGGAAAAAAAGACCCAAACCTGTGCCACTTGTTTGTGTCTACCAGTTTTCTGAAGCTATTTCCCATGTTCTTTATGTCAGCAGTGATGACCACAGTAAAGGTATGGGTGGGTTTGGCAGGTGTAAAGATGCCATGGTAATGCCCCACGGGTGCTAAAATACGCATTATGTCATGGCAGACTGGCTAAGAGAGGCTTGAAACCGATGGGGTTTTGCAGATTGAGCCCAGGAGCTGCTGAAGATTTGAACCAATAGATGAGCATCCCCCAGGTTCACCAATTTGACCTGAAGACTCTTATCATTTATCAGACTCGGATTTTTAGCTTGCGGTTTACGCAGTTTGTGCTTTTACTGTTTCTAGCAGCTTGTGTTGGGGGATAAGAGAGGAGGTGAGAAATAGCAACATGGGAAGGCCTGAAAAACGCATTAGTTAATGGCACATTTTCATGACAGCAAGACCTACCTTTGTGCCTTAGGAAACAAAAGTTAACATGGAAATTGCATAAAGCCTTTTGTGGGGATTTGTTCTGCATCCTAGCATGTTCTCCAAAGGATAGCACATTGTGTGCGGGCAAGCACTGCTGGATGGCATCCAGCTCTTTACCCCTCCTCACCACCCACAGCTGGAGCTGGTAGGCAGGCTGTGCAGCAGGTGCGCTAGGCTGGATCTCGGTTTGAATCAGGCTGCTTTCCTTTTTAATGAATCTTGTTAGCAAAGTGTTTTATTTTATTTTATCTTTTCATGAGGAGGAACACTTGACTTCTTGTTATGAAGCAACATGTCATTAATCCATCTGATTGCTGGAACCTGCTCAGTAAAAGAAAAATACATGGGAGTAGTAAGAGTACCAGCAGTATACAGGTTGGTGTTCAAATGCACACGAACATATACAAAGGCCTTTCTAGCCCAGCTGCAGAAATTGAGTGGCATCTGAGCTATATGTTTCCAATTTTCTCAGACTAATTTCTCAGGTGTACTACATGAGGAGTTTTGTTTTCGTGGTTGTGCACCACTCCAAGGTATAACAGTCACACTGTACTTAGACACTGTACTCCTATGACGAAAGGCTGCGAGAACTGGGCTTGGTCAGCCTGGAGAAGAGGAGGCTCAGAGGAGACCTCATTGCAGCTTTCCAGTACCTGAAGGGGGCCTACAAGGGTGCTGGGAGAGGACTTTTTACAAGAGCCTGTAGTGATAGGACAAGGGGTAATGGGTATAAATTGAAATCAGGGAGGTTTAGATTAGATATCAGGAAGAAGTTCTTCCCGGAGAGGGTGGTGAGGCACTGGAACAGGTTGCCCAGAGAAGCTGTGGATGCCCCATCCCTGGAAGTGTCCAAGGCCAGGCTGGATGAGGCTTTGAGCAACCTGGTCTAGTGGAAGGTGTCCCTGCCCATGGCAGGGGGGTTGGAACTAGATGATCTTTCAGGTCCCTTCCAACCCAAACCATTCTGTGATTCTATGATTCTATGATTCTAGACTGTCACCTAGGGATCACTGGGCATGTTTAAATGTTAATTAAATTTTGCAGCACCTTTTGCGAGGTTGGATTGTTGGGGGTGGTGTAACTTTTCCTTCTTAAACAAATGCATAGGCTGAGATTAAGGAATTTACTGGGGGTCATGTAAGAAATCACTGAGGTGAAGAAAAAAAAAACAACAACTTGTCTTTGAATCTTTTCTGCAATTGTTAGGTATATCCTACTTGCAATACAGGCAGACTGGAGAGATTCAGGCATGACAAGCTATGTAGTAATTTAAAAACACAGCAAAAGAAGAATATCTGAAGAGCAGATAAGCCCTGCCTGCTGAAATTCCCTTGCTTCTGGTTCTTCTAAAGTTTAAGCTAAATCCATTTGGTTTAATTAATTAATTAAAGTAATATAGCTTAATTAATTGCTAACTTAAATATTGATTCTAGAATTTTAAAGTCAACTTGAGAGTAATTTTAACCTTATTTATGTCTACATTGGTACAAATACTGGCTGCAATACTATTATGGAAAACTGGTATAACAGTTCCAGAAGTGTTTCTAGATGACCCTATTACAAGTGCAGGTTTTGAAACATTTTTGTAAAATACTGTCGTTTTGGGGAAAGAGCTTTCTCTCTTTTATTAGGCAAAATTCTTACTAGCTTTAGAAGGAATTTTGACTGAGAAAATTTAGTGGAGATCACACGTTTTCGTGGCCTTTGTTTGTTAAATGTAAAAGACTTCTTATGGTGACAGTGATGTCCATCAACTTTATGGGGTTTTTTTCTTTCTTTTTTTTTTAAGTTGAAGTGGATAGAAGTACCTGAGTCTGATTGTCGTTTAGATTTGGTTACTCACAGAGATAAATTAATATCTAAAAGAAGAAGAAAAACAAAACAAAAAAACGAACAAACAACAACAACAAAAAAGACAAAAAAATAGGAATCTGATTCATTTCTGTGTTCCTCTAAATCTGCAGTATTATAGTGTATCATCATTAACATTCTTTAAAAACAAACAAACAAACACAAACAAAAAACTTAGCCATTAATTTCCATTGCTAGTGTTATGGAAAACGCAGTAGACACGATCCTGAGAGGGTCTGCATACCCACAGTTTCCTAAGCCAGACAAGTTGTGCTAAGCACGTTACCTGGCTCACGTGAGTTCTTAGTCAAGTCATTCTCTTCTGCTTGTGGTGAAATAAA
Source organism: Eurypyga helias (assembly GCF_000690775.1). Taxonomy (NCBI): domain Eukaryota; kingdom Metazoa; phylum Chordata; class Aves; order Eurypygiformes; family Eurypygidae; genus Eurypyga; species Eurypyga helias. The sequence continues at coordinate 16,154 of NW_010258513.1, forward strand.
ACCTTCCTAGCATGTGGGTCAAATGTGATGCTGACCAGCCTGTGTAGCAGTGCTTTTTTGTCTGGCAGTGAAAATCAGGCATGACATTGCTGAGATGTTCCCTACAATCCCACGTCTCCAAAGAAATTTGGTACTTCCTTCCATCAGGAGTGAAATGCTTGAGGTGCCACTCAACAGAATGAAAGCAAACTTACATGAATATTATGACACATGGACTGTATTTTCATGAAATTAAGATCACAAGGTAGTTTATCACTAGTTCCGTATAGAGCAACTGCTTTTCTTTTCTGTAACCTTTGATATGTAAATAAACATTTCAAGCACTAGAAATCTGCCTTATTATAAAAATTGACCTATACTTATTCATTCTGAAGTTCAAGCTCATTTTTACTTACGTCTATAGATAAACTCTTCATGTAATTTGCAAGCTGAACTATCTTCTGAAGTGTGGGATTATAAATATGAAAGAAAAAAAAAGGCATGTGTGTTTTTGGAGGGAGCATATACTCCTGCAGACCCACAACACATGGTGCTTTAGCTGCACACACCATACCTTCTCTGTTCGAAGCACCTTCCCAGTAACCAGCATATAGCTATATATCAGGTCCTTACCTCCAAAGGCACTGCACAGTTGTTGGAGTGTGTATGTATTTCCTGAGCTTTTCCATGTTCGATGAGTGACAAGCAAACAGTGAAGCTTGGTTTTCTCAAAGGTGTCAGAATCACACAAAATATTCTCCCCAGTGCATTGGGTATCCATCCTCTGAGTTTAAGAAGTAAGAAATTACAATAATAAAGAAAAGAAGTGTTAGGTTGTGGCATGGCAACCTTCCAAGTAGTTATGATAAACCAGCATTGTTCACTGCTTGGGAAGTTAAACAGAATTATGCATTGTTCTAAAGCGGCTGGGGAGTGGTTCCCCAGGCTGTTTATTACAACAGTATTTTAAGGAGGTCTAATACAATCTAGTGTCGCTTTTAATTAAATTAGCCTAAAAGGCAAAAGGCATGTACTTGCTAATTTTCAGAGCTGCAGCTGAAAGGTAAACATTGCCGAGGTGGGGGCAAAATGACAGCTTTTTTGGAACATTGTTTTTGTAAGAGAGAAATCTTTTGTCTGTATATTTTTTCATTGTAAACTGAACTCAAAATACTGTTGAATTGAATACTTTAAATAGCTGACATTTTATTACTGTATATTCATTTCAAAGTTGTTGTTCACTATCTTTGTTTCTCATTGTGGGCAATGAACAGTAAAGACTTTAGTGCAGTGCCACCACAGGGAAAAGATATAATGCTTCACCTCTGAGAAAGCTCGAGATAAAAGCTTGCGCAGGTTGCCAGCATGCCTCTGGGTAAAGCGCAGTTCAAAGGATGAACGTGACTATACATTTGGATTATTTTAGGATCAAACATTGGGGTTCAACTTTCCAGAGGTGGGAGCACAGTGCTTGATGAGCCAGGTGCCATGAGGAATCTCAGATGAGGCACTTTGTCATAGCATTTTGTGGGAGGTCACAGGATTCTGGGTGAATTCTGGGCATTTTAGTATATACGAAGTATATATGTACATTGCACATGTGCTGTTTAAGAAGTGACTTCTAGAAATGAAAGCATCTCTTGAAATAAACTGCATCTCTTTTGTCCTATCCTGCAGATGCATCAGGATGCAAACCAGTTGCTATAGAGACATTTTCTTGAAATGCAGGAATGGAGAAAGAAAAAGTGACATAAAAACTGAAAGCTGGTACGCTCTTTTTAGGTAGTAGGAGCTCAGCGGCTGCCCACTCAATAGCCTAAAATATGTGAGGAGGCCACTAACCTTCCTACATGTTGTGGAGCTCTCATCCTTCCTACTTGCATTTAGAGGACAGCCTGTGGCCCTGACTTGTGGTAGGGAGAATAACCCGCCTGACAAAGTGCAGCAGGGGAAGCAAGAGCAAGTACTTCCTCAGAACTTCAGTCATGCCTCAGGTACTTCCTCAGAACTTCAGTCATGCTTCAGGCCAGCGGGGATGCTGATCGTTTTGTTGGGGGTAAAAAAATATATTTTCAAATTCTTACCAGAAAAAGGGGTAAAGTTCTTAAGTCCCTTTTGAAAAAGGATGACCACAGCATGGAATTTTTTGCATCCGAATCCCCTTCTTAGCTAACATTATTGGAAAGGTACAAACACTTGAACTGTTGATATTTTCTGTGGGCCTGCCTTTGCTTAAGGACAAACTGGAACTAACCCAAAGTCCTTCCAAGCTGATACAGAGTTTGCCCGTTAGCAGCCTCAGCGGGCTTTAGATAAAGGTATACGTGTGTCATAGAATGTTTGCGTACACAAGGTATTATTTTTCTCCTTAACATTCAATGCTCATTAGTGAATATTAGTGTTCTGATGTTAGTTTTATTTCTATTTTTTTTATATATATATTCCGGAAACGTTTTCAAATTTTGCAGTGAAAAGGAAGTTGATCCATTTTCATATTTAAACATATGATGTTCTTACGTATTAGGTTACGTCTTGGGGATCCTTTGATTTCTACCTCCCTCCTCCCTCTTTTTCCAAGGTCGTATGGGGTACTCATCAATTTCTAACTTGATAATTACACCTTGGATTATTCGCATTACAGATTTCAGCTACAGAAGAATTAGTATGATCAACATTGCAAAGTTTTCTTCCATTCTTCTCTCTTTTGCATATTTCGTTGTTGTAGCTCTAAGGATGCGTATTTGCTCCACGGAAAGTTCTCTGGTATGAAAAGACTCATATATGTATGGAATAGAATAAAAGTTTTGTCAAGGAGGGAGGGAGAAAGTATTTCTAGACTTGTTCTCTAATTATATCTGTTGCAGTGAATCACTTAGTTTTGATTTCTGTCTGCAGAACTACATATTTATGGTCTGGCATACAAAACCATAAGGCTCATTTATACGACACTTATGTTTTCCCTCAATAATAAGAACAGCATTATTATTGACTTGATGATTTTTGCTTTCAAGTGCTTTTATTTCTCTCATTGCTCAGCTGCCATTCATTGGTTTCCCGCTGGTCCCTGATGTGAAAAAAAATAGAAGAGAAAATGCTAATTGGAGACCAATTTGATATCCAAAGCTGCCCAATAGCTCCCTCTAATAGCACATGGGTATTATGGGTTGGATATTTCTTATCAGAGGTCTGAATAGTAGACATGAATTTTCCCTATTTTATATTTATATTAACATATTGTAGTCAGTGATATTATGGGTGTTTGGGTTGTATATATGTGCCTGCTGGTATCCTTTTATTGGCACTTTAAAATAAGGGAAAGATCAGCATGCAGTAATTAATCCACAGGTGAAGATGAGAGTGAGTTCTTTCCAACCAGAAGGAAGACAGGTGTGAGGCAGAGATGTGTTCGAGGGTGTTTGCAGTGGAGGCAGGGATTGTCTCCGAGCCATTGTTCAAGGCACAGATCACTGACAGAGCAATGCCTCTTACATAGTGAGTGTCCTATTCAAGAAGATGAACTGAAGCTGGAACATATAAAATGGAAAAGAAAAGGATTTAGTTCACAGAAAGACTGAAGAGTTGCCTCTTGGAGGATGAAGAGGCTTCTTTGGTTTAGCTTAGCAGAATAAAGTCTGAGGAAAGTGCAAGCTACAAAAGCAAAAAGACAATGTAGATGGAAGACTAAGTGGCATAATCTGTCTGTGAATCACAGTTTAGGCTTAGAATCAGGTTTTCATCCAGTGCAGGAAATCCAGTACTGGAAGTCCAGGAATGAATGCATGTATGGAAGATCTCAGTAAGTGTCATGAATGGGTTTATGTGATCTGGCTGACTGCAGTGGAAGGGGAGACTGGCCTCAGGAGTGGGCAGCATGGGTCCTCTAGACCTGTTTACCATACACTTAGTACCTGTAATCGCCATGACAAAAATTGCTGCATCTGCTTCAGCTTTGGTTAAGCTCTCCTCTGTTTCATATTATTGTGAAGAGCAGAAACAGGAAAGCATGTTAGGCAGGATTCCCTCAAAAAAACCCAATAATAACAATAATAACAACAAATAAGCCTTCACGGATTGTTCTAAATCAGTGTGTCTGTACACACTTGTCTCTCTCCAGTTTGTGTATGTTTATACACAGACACATTTAAGTCATTAAGCAAGTAGGTGGGTCCAAAGTAAGTTGCTGTGACTTTTATCATGCTTGATGTGTTTTATTTTCTACCAAAATATCCATATTTCCTACTTTATTGCTTTGTTTCCCATATCCACTTGTGGCTATAGTGCTAATAAAATAATATTTTCATTTTCTTTGTTAAATAATTCTTTCTCTGCCTCTTGAATTATGGCTACAAAATGCAAAGAGGCAAATCCCTGACTCACTTTTAGAATTTAATATAAGGCTGTAAAGGTTTTCAGTAATGAAAAACCAGCACTGCAGAAAACATACAGTTAGGTAGTCCACTGCCTTGGGTGCCTGAAAACCAAAATAAACTAAAGTTATTACTTTTTAGGTCTTTGTTGGCCTTGTATCTTTCATGCATAAAGAGCTTACCACATTCATTCATGCTTTTGTCACCTTCAGACTTGTTAATGCAACCTTGTGGTTACATAAGACAACCACTGTGAAATTTCATCTGGTGCTGAATGCATATAAATATTTCACATGTGGAGCATATTAAACTGATGTTTCAGGAGTTGTGCTGGCTTAGGAATTTTTTGTTTGCATTTATTCATTTGTTCCTTTTCATGGATATTTTTGGCCGGTACTTTTCATTCTAAAAAAAAATTATTGAAGGTGCTTGTTTGATTCACCTCTAATTTTCTGGGGAAAAAGCCCTCCAGAAATCTCCAAATCTTTTCTCTCTCTCTCTGTACTCTGAAATCTCCAGTCAAAGACATTTTTTGAAGGATCTCATGTTCTTTCCCTCCCTTTTCTCTCTCTGCTGCTTCTTTCTTCACCCATCCACAGACATAAAAGCCCTTAGAAGATTTTCAGAGATCTCAAAGTTTAAGACACACTCCCAAGGCATTCTGCTAGTTAGCAGTAAGTCTGGTTGGACTTTCCACATCACAGTAAATAGAGGTTGCTAAAGGAATTTAAGTGGGGAGGTTGGGTCAGAATGACACCAGCCTGTTAAGCTGGTGACAGCCCTACCAACAGAAGTCGCTGTTGCTTTTCTATAACGCCTGTATTTTGGCGTGTGCTGTCACGTAAGGCTCCTATGAAATCATTGGACCATGATTCCTGTCAGACCAAGTTACTTAAATTCTCTCAGTCTTAATTTTCCCACCTATAAAATGCAGCTAATAACACACCCTGGAGCTGTCTAGTACCCATCAGGGTAGCTGCAGGTGTTGTTTGTGGTAGTGTAACACAGACTTCATTGTGCAGAAGAGGAAATGAAGACATGGGAAGGATAAATAATTCACTGAGGGGGGAGGAGGAGGTAGCTCAGGACCTGACTTGAGAAGCACAAGTTTTGGAGAGGTAGAGAGGGAGAGGGGAAAGTAAGATCTTCCCCTCCGTTGCCTTCTGCATACCCCCCTGAAAAGTCACGTCAGCAGCTGTTTGATGGTTCTGAGTGGCATGAGGTGAAGGCAAGGGTCTCTTACTGCTCTTCTAGTTTCTAGACAGTAATAGTGATTTATATTTAATGAAACATATTCCCCAGGGAATAAGCAGAATGATAAGACAGCACCTGAGCCCAAGACTGCTGGTTATGGATGTTGAGAAATCGTCAAATTTTCAGGCAGAAATCCCTGCCCCCGTCTCTTCAGTTCTGCTGTGTACTGCAAATTTGGCTCATGGATCTTAGCCCTTGTTATGATACCTGTGATACTTGACCAGTCTTCACTTGCATTTTCTGTGGGCTCCTGACTCCTTGATTCAGGAATGGGACAATAAGTTTGCTCTGTAGACCTGGACTGCCCCCCAAAAGTTGATTTTTTTTTTTTTTTTAATGGCAGAAAGACTTCTTTACTCACACTAGGATATTCTAACCTACTGTCTAGCTCCAATCAAGTTTGATGTGGGTAAAATGTAGGAACATCATTCCTAAAAAATTCTCTGAAAATAGCTGTGTGAGCACAGGAAAAAGTGCCTTTGACTAATGAGGAAGAGGAAGCAAGAAGAGTTGAATCCTTACTAGACATTCAAGAATCCACTCACTCAGGCAGAAGCCCATAGACACACTACAGCTGCATGGAAAACTTCAGGGGCCTCTCTTGTCTTTCCAACAACCAAATCCAATTAACCACAAGCCATAAATTTACAGGAAATGAGGCTCATTAGTCTTCCTGTCTAGGGAACTACTTGTTTTTCAGGAATTAGCACTACAAGGACTAACCCCTGGCAGCAGTGGGTGTGGAATTTAGGGTCCTGCCCTCCTTGGCTGTGCTTAGAGCACATTTAAGGCAGAAATGCCTGGAAACTACAGACCCAGCAGAGCTGCATGATGAGATGAGAAGTTCAACCTTTCCTAGAAAATACAGTTTTTACATGTACCTACACAATTTTCTGAGATAGCTATCAAATGTTTCACTGAAATCTTCATCCTCTTCTAAGAGAATCCAAGGCCACAGCCATGAGGTCATGAGAATTTCATTGGGAGAGCACTTAAGGCACGTACTTAATGCCTAAATGAGATTATCTTGGTGATCTGATTCCAATACACCTTTGGCCTGACTGTTGGTTAAAACCTCACCTTTGAATGCCTCTGGCAGCTTAAGATATCAGTATCGTCGTATACAACTTGCAGAATGCAATATGTGGCAGAAACCCCTCATTTCCAACTGACTAAAAAATACCGTCCTGAATTTTAGGGCAATGTCAGGCTGTATCTTCTCCCATCTGTAGACTGTATTGCCTTAAAGGAATATAACATTTAGCCTATGCATGCAAAGTTCATGGGAAAGGCTGGAAAATATGCCTGCGTCCCTCATGTTATCCAGTAACAGCGCAGTCTAATTACTCTTTGATGCGGTCTCACCTTACAATGTCATCTCAATTGTTTTAAAATTGGTCTGCTTGCTTTTGAAATGCTCACCAGTGAAGAGGATTAGTGCCCACCCTAGACCCTGCTCCACTAAATTGCTAAAGCGTGTGATGAAGTGCTTTTCTTCACTGGGCTTTTAATGCTCAAATATATAAACACAAGTCTGTTTCCAGAGGCGAATAAAATGTAATGCTATGACAGGTGATGAGGCTTGTATCTACAGCTCTAAGATAAATATGATGCTGTTTAATTCATACTTAAGTCTGAAAGCATTTGGAACGATCGGTACATTAATGAAATGATAATTTCATGCAAAATGTCCGACCATTATTTTTCCTGAAAGAGGCCACAGTATTGGCCACATATCTTTACAGGGCTCTTTAAGAATGAATTATTGTCAACTCTCTTTATGTTTGAATTACATTCCTCTGATCCCAAGTGAAAAACAAGCCTAAAGAAAGATTACAATAAGCCATCACTTTCCATAGCAATGCAATGTAACTTGCACTAAAACATCTAGCATTCAGAGCCCCTTTCCAACGCACTTTACATACCGATTTCATTAGCAGGTGGAACAGGGCAACTACGCTAAATGAGTAAGGAGTCAATCTTTTCTCTATCTCATATTTTGCAACCTCAGTGCAACACTTTAACCTCATGATTCAACTGTAATGATGTTGTGCATTCCTCAGAGATATGTTTAATCTTTTTACTTAGATAAGTTCTTGGCTTAACATTACAGTATCAGACAAGTTGAACAGAAGGAGAATGCATTTAACCTACATGCCATATCAGGAGGAGTGTCTCTTTGCCCTAATATTAACCAAAATGGTTAGCACTATTCATCGCTTGTCTGCACACACTGCTAGCTAGCAGAGATTCAAAATATGCCCATGCAGAGCAACACAAGCCTAATCCCACTGTCTAATGAAGCCAGTGCTATCATTTCAGTGAGAGGGAGATTAGGCCTATCAAGTATAGTCACCTTTTTTAAAAGAAAAATAATCTTTTGGGTTTTAACTACATCCCTGTAATGACATTACAGAAGGTAATGGAGCAGTGTGGCACAGAGGGGGTCTTACACGTTCAAACTTTAACTACTTCTTTGATTTTTATCAGTATCTGAACAAGTGGTCTGATACTCAGAAGTACCAAATGCTCCCAGTCCCCTGCACGAGGGGCACCCTTCAAGGCTGTTTGTATCGCTGCTGTTTTCTTGTGGTGGGATGGCTCTTAAGAATATACAATTTAGACTGAATGTCCTGATGATCCTAGCTGGATCCTGTCCCTAAAAATGGCCAGGAATAGAGGAGTGTATAAGCAGAACACTCACAAAATGATGCTTCTCACAGAACAGCCATCTGTCTGTTAACTGTTGTGTACCAACCAGCCCCTGCTTACACATCCAGGGAATGGATATCAGTGAAGCTGCAATGAACATTGTCTAGGCTTCAGATTACATTACTTTTAATCTGGATTACTTCCACACAAAGGAATTTTTTTTTTTTCTAAATATTTCAGAAACTTGGTATTTCAGAGCCTGCACCAAAGTGTATTCATTAGAGCACACGTTGAAACCAAAGGGCTGAACACTTCAAATGCCTCTTATGGTAATCAGAATTGAGGGTGTGCTAGAAAATTACACTTCCTCCCCTCGTGAACTGCTTGGGAAAAAAAAAAAATTGTTATTATTATTGGCTGAGTCCTTAAAAGCAGATTTTGGATGGAGAGGCTGCTGTGCTTTTTGTACAAGCTAAAGCTAAATGTAATAATAATGCAAAAAAATTTAATTGGCATAAAAATGTTTTGGCAGTGAAGAAAATCAGTCTCAAAAGTAGGAATAGCATCAAGGGAAAGAATTTATGTGTTTAACACTGTGTTTAATTACAGATTAAACAGATTAAATTAGTCGTTTGGTGCAACAGAAAAGGGGGGAAGGGGATGCTTCATGGGGTGGAAAAAATACAGCAATTCAATAAAATAGTAAGTAGCATCAGCATTCTGTTCCAGCCCCTACCACTCTGTGAATCTGTGTGAATGTCTGAAAGCGTTTGTTCCATCGAAACCAGTTATGGTTTTGGTATCAAGTTTACAGGATGAAGTGCAAGTCCCTCTTGTTTAAAATGAAGGTGGAAAGAGGGTAGGTGAAAAGGAAGAGCAACAAACAGGGCAGATGCCTGGATCTGTAGGCATTTTTTGCCTGGTCATGATTTCCATCCAGGGAAGGTTCTTTGGGAACCTTTTTTGAAAAATAATTGCAAAAAGACAGAGCATTGGGCAGAGTTGTTGCAGTGAAACAGCTACTGCTTGGAAGCTAGAGGAGAGAAGGAGCACCCAGCTCCGTCGCTGAACTGGGTTTGGTTTTCTAGTTCCAGCTGCTGTTCTCTTGCTTCCTGCACGCACATATGTAGTACTGACCTTGTAGGAAGGTGCATGTAGCATATTGTCCGTAGGAGTGATATGTACTCGTGAAGGACTTTGGGGAGATTGAATCAAGGCTTTGGAGATTTTAAAAAAGAAAAAATCCTGGACATTGCTTGTGAAGGCTCTGTGGTAGTAGCTTGCTGGGATCTCAGTTCTTCCGAGCCAGTGAACTTTTCAAGAGAGATGGAACTGAAAAACTACCCTTCTGAGATCCATACTTCTCCCCTTGCATCCTTTAAATTTTCTCCATTTTTAGCTCCCTCATCCTTTCCTCCTTCTTTTTTCCTTCCTTTTCCCCTGCTGTAAACTGTGTACCCCATTAACTTTTCATTGTAGGCCTAGAAAAATTGAAGCTTTTATTTTATTTTCTCCTAGGAGAAAGCCTACAGTGGAAATCAATATTATTCCTACAGAGAGAGCCTATAGCAATGGAGTGTTCCAATGCTAACTGAATAGACAGAGTTCAGCAAGGGAATCCACACAGCCATGTGAGAACAAACCTGCTCACCTGCTTGCATGACTGACTCCAACTGTGTCACCTGCAGAGGTAAAACAATAGGAATTATTTCTACAAGCCTACATTAATTCTCAGCCCTCCTCAGGCTTACATCAGAACAATGGGCGTATCAATATTTATATTAATGCATTTTTAAGGATTTTTTAACAGTTCTTTAAAGCATTCTTAGTGCGAAGTTCAAAAGTGAATGGTGGTACAAATCTAAAAATCGTTTACGTAACCTATATAGTTACCCTATAAGTAAGACCATAAAATTTAAGATTTGCAGCTTTCATATTTGGCAGCTTTTATTCACATTACATTTACTGACCATCTCAAGGGAGTACTGCCTCTGGCTACATTTTGTGAATACGCCTCACTGGACTAGGTGCTCAGCTAAGTACAAATCTGGACAGCTAGACTGATATCAGTAAAGTACTGATGATTTATACCAGCCTGAGGGTCTGGCCTCTAATGAGTCAAGGAGGATATGAAAGCTAGCTTGTATCTGAAAATGGAGAGCAAGTAATTTAAAAACTAAAGATACTTTAACTAAATCCTGGAACTATGCCTAAAATAATAATTTCCATCTTGTGATTGAACTTACACATTCATGAGTTACTTTGAGTTACTCAAAGCTTTACTTACATTCATTGCTGTGAGAACCCCTCCTATAATACACACTACAAGTGACTTAGATCACAATCACATCAAAGTAGGTTAGACTTCAGAGAGGATAGACAAGAGGATAATTTGCACTTACATAGTTTCTTTCATCCAGGGAGTTCAAAAAAGCCTGTATTCATTAGGTCTAAACACCACTCCTTATGGACAGGTAAGTATAAGTACCAAACCTACTTTACACGCAGATAAATTAAAAAGTAAAACAAAATAGAGACAGAAAAATGTGATATCCAGATGAGAGGAGGCACCCCAGTTGCCCAAACCGTTAACTTTCATTAACTGTTATGGTCTGTCCTGTGTCCTAGCCCAAATTACTGCCTATGAGGTACAAAAGACTCCTCCTGACATGACACTATTTAGGCCCTCCCACAGGGAATTCTTTGGGCAAACCATTTAATACAAAAGTAGAGGGCTGGTTTTGGGTTAGGTTATTTGTCAAATTGTCCTTGCACTGATGTGCACATAGGGCAGTCAAATATCAAACAGATAAAAGCAGGCACCAAAGAGTTGTAAGATAAGTATCTTTGGCAGAAAGATGAGCATGACAGTGTTGCACTAGATCATTACCAAAGCCAAAGGGCAACCTGTGGGCCGAAAGGTCTGTCAGAGTCTTACCTCACCAGAGCACATGGCTTTGCGAATGATTTGGTGTGCATGTCTGGGCTAGAACAGCCTGCATTCCACACATGCTTTCTGAGGGAAAAACCAAGAGGAACGTCTCAGTCCATGGTTTCATGAGTATAGGATCACGTCCCTGCTGAGCAACACACGAATGCACAAATGAAAAATAAGTGTCTGAACATAAGAGCAGAAGGGAGATTTTATACTAATTTATAGCACTCGGAACACCAGGCTTCCTCAGCCCATCAGAGGAGAAGGACTAGAGCGGTAAAATTGTCAGAATCATTAGCAGTTAAATCTTTGGGGCAGTTTCTGTAAAGAAGCTCAGCAAGATACTTCTTACCTAAACTGTGTTACTGGAAGGGCTCAGAAGGCTAGGAAGAGGTTACTGAGCCTTTCACCTCAAGGTCAATGATTGCATCTGGCTTCAAAGTAAACACTAAACACACCATTAACTCTGACAGCTGCTGGTAGTTAAATAATCTAGAGTAGATGTCAACTTTCTAGTAAATAAACATCTAGGTACACAGCTATTTAGTGTTGTTAACCCATCTGGTCAGAATAGAATCACCGAATCTTGTATGTTGGAAAAGACCCTTAAGATCAGAGTTCAGCCTAACACTACTGAGTCCACCCCTAAACCATTTCCCTAAGCACCACGACGTCTGCACGACTCCACCGCTTCCCTGGGCAGTCTGAGCCAGTGCTTGACAACCCTTTTGGGGAAGAAATTGTTCCTCACATCCAACCTAAACCTCCCCTGGCACAACGTGAGGCCGTTTCCTCTGCTTCTCATCTTCTGGAAATCAGTATTGAACACTGTGGTTGTATGGTGGTTGAATAGCATGGAGGGAGGTTGCTCCATCACTGTAAATATCCAACCTCTTTGGGATTCCAGGAAAGACTTGGATTTCCAGGGCACCTCACCTTAATGTGGAATTCTTTCAAAAAATTTTTCAAGTTTCAGGGTGAAGAAGATTGTCCTCCTCAGTGGGTGACAATGTTTTTCAGGACCCCTTTAAATGACAGTAGTCGAAAATCAGAAATAGGGAGACCCACCTTAAGTTTGCAGGAAAGAAGGATCTTTTCTATCTCAAGCTTTTCTGAATAACTTTCACAGTATAAGGCTCAGGTTTGCTGGTAGCAACCTTCTGTATCCAACTTTTCCATATGGGAAATTTCTTAAAAAATTAAGTTGTTCTTATTGAACAAGGGGTTATTTATTTTTTAGTTAAATTGACAGTATCAAAGCATAGTGGATTTTTGAAAAATGCGATGTCTATACTGGCAAGTTCTGCAAAATGGAACAGAAGTAGAATAAAATGTGAAGTCATTGCTGGTTTTATGTATATTTGTATAGATAGGGAGTGATCACACTTTTATGTCAGTGCAATTTCATCATCATAGAATCAAGCAGAGTCAAAATTAGGTCCAAAGAACAATTGCTTTTCTCCTGCTGGCTTACATTTGAGCTGACATGGGAGTTATTGCTTTATCTCTGAACTGACACTACCATGAATGAAAACCGAATCAGAGCTACGGTCTGTACTCACACTGGTATCCATGCAGTCAGGTCACTTGGAATTTATTTTCAGAGTTGAACTTGGCCAGATTTTAAGATGGCATAAGTCATCACAGCACCTCTGTGCTGTGTCTGCAGCTGAGGACCTACTCCATACAGTTTAACTTAGCTGAGATAGGATGCCTAAACTCTTTGCTAAAAGAGGTAGAATCGGTTGAGAACTGGAAAAAAAATACATGTGTACAAATGACTGAAAAGCCCATGTAGCTTAGAGTTGATCACTGGTTTATATGTAAATCTATGTACTTGTAAAATGTCAGGAAAACTTAATGTTCTCTCTCTTCTTCTTGTAATTCAGATTCAAAGTACTGTCATGACTTTCATGCAGTGTAAATGCCTTTCTCCACCAAAGCCGCATGCTTTGTATTAAACAATATTCAAATTAGATGCAAGAGTTGAAATAATATTGTAAGGTAATGGTTATTTTATCCACATTTTATCTCCTAGCTATAAATTTTATATGTTAGATTATACAACTCCCAATAGATCTTGGTATAAGAGACCTCAATAAATCTCAAGGAATTCAATACAGAGGAAATTTATTTGTTATTTGTGTCATGTTTTATTAGTGCCCTGCAGTTCAATCCTGACACTGGAGAGATCACTCCCTTTGCCAACAAGTAAGAAAAAAAATCTTTACAGCTTTAATTTATGCTAACAATATATTTATTATTTTTATACTATGCATATTAATTCACAGATCCAGGTATTCCAACATATTTGTCTGAACATACCTCTCCAAATTCTGTGATATAGTTATATTTTATGCCACTGATACAGGCTTCATAAATCAACAGCATTTAAGTTGAGTATGAATGGAAAAAATAGCATGTAAAAGAAGATTTTATTTTCCCACACTGGAAGTAAAAGCCACACAGTAACAAGATGGATGGATAAATAGATAGAAATTCCCTTTACTTTTCAATCTCTGGATACCGCATCTGCGTGGTACATTGTGCCAAATGCTACTGCTGTTTCTGCTGCTGTTGTGTCTCAAAATTACTTTGTAATTCATGAGCTATGCAGTCATCCCTAGCTCTTGGAATAAAAAGGTAGATTCAGTCTCTTGATATATATAATGGATATAAGAGTATTCATTTTCTTATTCTTGCTTTATAATGGATGAATGGAAAAGAAATCTGGCTTCTAGCTTGTGAAAAAAACGATATTTCACCATTATCATATAAACAGAAGGCTACGGAGTAGGGCTGAAAAGACATAGATGTGAAATACATTTCCAGGTTTAGAAAGGGAATCGGATGTAAGAACCAAACAGTACTTACAGCTTTTTTAAGCAATAGGATGGTGATATGTAAGTATATTTGTGTCAACAATGGGAAAAAACTAAAACCAGGTCAGCAATTAGTCCTACCCATCCTTCTTGCCCCTCTTCTCAGCCCCATGGTCCTAAGGCTAATTCCGCCACTTACTGTGCCTGAATTCCCAGCTTCAAAAGTCTCCTGCTCAGGGATGTGTTGCCAGTTTCATGTAATATTTCTCCTAAGAACTGTTGTCGATGTACCGAGACTTTCAAGTTCCATCTAAACGGTATGGACTGCTGGTTGTTTCTCTTCTCCACCGCACCCCATAAAGGAAACCCATGGCCTGAATGCATGGTTAGCAATCACCAATGGAGGTCTGACCCACCTTCAGCTCTGGCTTTCTCCATGTCCTTTGGCAAACCCCCTCGCCTCATGGTGAGATGGAGATTGTAATCCTGAGCTTGACTTTTAGCAGAACACACTTACTTTCTAGAGAGGAAATCCTGATGAATGACCCATGTTGTTACAAAGCTAACGAGGTCGTGTTGTCAGAAGATCAGTGAGTTTCTTGTTATGTCAAATATAGAATATTACAGCCAACCGCTAAACTTTTTTCAAGAACAGCTTTCCATTTTGACTACTCTAAATTTAGTGCCATGTCAATTATGCTGAAATGTCATTATTTCTAATAAGAAGTTTTGAAGATGTTTTCACAAATCAGAAACGAGGTTTTACTTGGCAATAACTTCTCTTTTTTTTTTTTTAATATGCTGTGAAATGTATATCAAAAATTACTCTATTGAGTCATCATTGGATTGAAAAGTTTCCAAAATTGCAGTTGAAGGGAAAAGAAAGGAGGAAAATGCTGACATTTTGTCCCCATTTTAAAGAGAAAAAATATAACCAGATCCTAGGCCAGAAAATCTTGTTTTCCAACACTCCTTACAAATACCCATTTTCTCCTGTATTGGTTCTCTCTGTATCTCTTAGGTATTTATACCTTAGGGTGTTTGTCTCACGGCAAAGAAGTCTAAAACCCCAGGATAAAAGAACATGTTACAAATGTAATGTCACACAGCATGTGACAATGTTTTCAGTGAAACTCCATCTATCCTTGGGAGAGAACGGTCCGGCCAAAAGTTATTTTCAAATCTCCATGCGTAAGGCCAAATGCTGAGAGGTGCTGAGCATGGTGCCAGCACTCGCGGTGGTGGCCACCAACGTCATAGTGCCCGGTACCACCAGGCCTGGGCTTGAGCTTGGATCTGGAGATAAATTCTGTCCACATATCTTTAGTGCAGTGTAGGTGAAACTTAATCTCTTCATCTCATTCCATCAACAGCGCTGAAAATAACCTAAAACCAAGTCTGAGGTCTAACACGGGAAAACAGCCTTTCCAGTTAGATTGGACTGGCTGGTCTTTTCAGTTACTTGGCCTGAATCATAAAAAATACTAAGTGACAGGCAATATATCTGCTCTGAATACTTTCTTCCTTGTAGTTTGAATAGCAGCTTTTTGATTTTGTTGTTTTTTTCTGTTCATATGTGATTATTTTCTGTTTCCTTTTCATGTTTGCGTTTTAAATAGAACTCCGAAAAACTTGTTTCACTTCATGTTTATAACTCTGCTTTTCTTTCATCCTGCAAGTCTAATGTATTGTTTAAGGTCAAGCAGCAAAAAAACAACATTTTGAGTCTGTTAAACTTGTCGCTCCATTTCCAAGGGTGGTGTTTGACCTCCAAGAGCCTCCTTTGTACCTGTATCAACAAGCTTTGTTAGTAAAACAGTACCACCAACCTCCATCCTAGAAAACCCGCTGACAGTCCAGGGACAGGAGAGAATTTTGTCTTGATACTTGCTGCAAACACTGCAGGGCCCAAAGGCATTTTGTGTAAAAATTTTCCACGCCTCTTTCCTGCAAAGCTGTCGGGAATTGGGAGCAGTCCCTTGGTGCTGGGAGCACAGGAGACAGGGAAGGAGGGGCTGTTTGGCAGGGTGTGAGGACTCCTGTTTTCTGCCAGGCTGCTCTGTCTCCTGGGTGTTGTGGTTTCCAGAAGCGCCCCCATAGAGCTTGATGTTCTCCTTGCATCTCTCCCCATGCTACCCTGACCTTGGGGTTTTTTTGTAACATCTTGAGCACAGTTTATTGGTTCCCTCTTTCTTTTGTTTCTTTCAACCATTTTTCTTCTTTGCCTCTGATTCCTTTTCAGATAGTTTAAAAGACTCCCATGTTTTCTTTGTTCTTTCTCCACTTCCCTATTTTTAAAGGCCTCATTTCAAGGAGGCAGTCCTGTTCGTGACAGCACTTATGCACCTACGTAACTCCCATGAAGCCAGGTGACCACATGCCTATGTGCTATATCAGGGTCTTAACCTCTCACTCTCCTTGGCTTTTCCTTTTTTCACATTTCTTGTTGTTCATCATCATTTTAAGGGTAAAACCTTTTTTTACAGTGGCTAGAATTGGGCTGACAGACTTTTACATTACTGTTTTGTTTTGTTAGCGTAGAAAGAAAACTTAAACACCAGGTAGTAGGGCTTGAGCGCATCCTCTTTCTGGGAGAGGTACTGTTATTTTTGTGAGAAGTGGAGGAATCTGATCAGAAATCAAAGCTATCTGCTGTGCTCTCAGTGAGCCACAGACAAATTCTGAATGCACGGATAACTACGTATGGAGCATCTTAATTCTTGGGTCAGTAGTCCAAATCCATGCAGGTTGATAATTGCAAAAACTTACTACTGTGTGATGGCTGCTTAGGACTTGCTTGAAATTAAAGAGGGGGGTAGGCAGGGAGAGAGAATATGGGGGGAGAAGGTAAAAGAGCAGGGGGTTATCTATCACTTGCATACAGCACCTTCCCCTGCAACTGAGAGAGCTTGCATCCTCATCATAGAATCATAGAATCATAGAATGGTTAGGATTGGAAGGGACCTTTAAAGATCATCTAGTTCCAACCTCCCTGCCATGGGCAGGGACACCTTCCACTAGACCAGGTTGCTCAAAGCCACATCCCGCCTGGCCTTGAAGACATCCAGGAATGGGGCATCCACAACATCTCTGGACAACCTGTTCCAGTGCCTTACCACCCTCTCTGTGAAGAATTTCTTCCTGATATCTAATCTAAACCTCCCTGATTTCAATTTATACCCATTACCCCTTGTCCTATCACTACAGGCTCTTGTAAAAAGTCCTCTCCCAGTACCCTTGTAGGCCCCCTTCAGATACTGGAAAGCTGCAATGAGGTCTCCTCGGAGCCTCCTCTTCTCCAGACTGAACAAGCCCAGTTCTCGCAGCCTTTCGTCATAGGAGAGGGGCTCCAGCCCTCTGAGCATCTTCGTGGCCTCCTCTGGACTCGCTCCAAGTGGTCAATATCCTTCTGATATTGAGGGCTCCACAGCTGGATGCAGCACTCCAGGTGGGGTCTCACCAGAGCAGTGAGACTCATCATCAGCCTCAGCTCACGAAGCAAAAATATGGAGACAGAACCGTACACCAAGCTCTTGCTCCCCTGCAAAGGCAGGTTGTGGAGGCAGTGCTCCAACACCCTGACAAGGCCCCAAGGACCAGCTTTCCCTGGCACAGGCTGGTTGAATTCTGGTGGGCTTCAGACTGCAGCACTGTCAACGTGCCGCGGTTTTAAACCAATCTTAAAACATCCTTTGATGTTTTATCTGTCTCATCAGAACAATTATCTCCTGGATGCTCTCTGTACAACAAAGGAAATTAATTAGTAAGAGTGAGATGCTGTGATACAGAGTGGTGTTCGGGAGATTGTGGTGTCTTGTGTGGGTTTTGATGTTGCAGCAGCTGAGCTGGAGACTGTTGTCATGTGTGGCAGGGTATAGCTGGACAGAAAGATTTTATTGAAAGGGGGAAAGTCACCTCATAAGAGCTATGCATTTCCACCCTGCTAAATGTTGATTTTCTGTGAGCTGAGACAGAAAGGGTATGCCTGTAAAAAAAAGACTCTCTCATGAATACTACAGTGCATGAAGAACAAGGAAAAGATCATATCTGTGTATTTTCAATTCCTAGATATACCCTGGCTAGAAATCAAAGTGGAGTAGCTCTGCTCTTGCTTCCCCCGTTATATTTCTAAATGGATTTTCCCTGTAAGATGCTGAGATGCTAAACTTTGATCATAATCATCTGACTTTGTAACCGACAGATATCAAGAGCCATTTCTTCCCTGTGATGTATGCAATCTACTGACATGAAAAGAATGCATTTAATGTGATTGAGAAGAAGAAGAAGTTTGATCCCAAGAGTTTGAAGTCAGGGCTCATGTTTGTAAAACTTGAAGTACAACAGTATTTACCACATGCCTAACACATGGTTGGAGAATTTCTTTCTCTTTTTTTTTTTTTTTTTTTTGTTGCTGTTGTAGTGCTTTTTGGTTTGGGGTTTTATTTGCTTGGGTTTTTTTTTCTTTTATGGGGTGGGGAGGAGGTGTGAATCCCTCAGATGGGTGCAGGCTTCCTCGATCTCCTAACTGCACTGTTGTGAAGGAGGTCAAAGCTTGGCTGTTCATCAGCCTTCTCAGTAATACCAACCAGATAGAGTATTGTGTGGTTTTGCAAATCCCTGCCTGTACAATTGTGAAAGGATGTGTAAACGAAGACGCTTGACTTGACACAGACCCTCATGGAATGCAGACACTGTCCTGGGATGATAAGACAGGTTATCAGGCCTGGTAGAAAGCTTTGGGTAATGGACTTTCTTGTCTGCCTCTAATGCTGCCAATTCCAGGCAAACCAAAGAGGTGTATGGTGTCCCGGCCCTCTGGGAAGATTCACAATCATTCCAGCTGGTTGCAGGTTGCTACTTTTTCAGATGCAGGATCACAATCCTCTGGCCTCTCTGACTGCTGACCACTGACCCCTAAATGGTATTGGAGGGAGCTATGCCACAGCCTAAAATGTGCCACAGCCAGTCCCTCTTAGGGAACTGAAGAGAACTAAAGCCTTCAGCCCAGAGCATGGGTGTCCAAACCAGGTTGTACCCCTGTTCTGGAAGCAAGTGACGGACAATACTGTTGGAGAAGCTGCGGGTGACAGTGACATTGCTTAGAGAATCTGTACTCCTGCACTGCACTCTATCAGGCAGAAATGGGAGCCTGATGGCCAGCAGGCAAGATAGACGCAGCTGCAGCTTCCCAGGGAGGAGTTTGCCTTGGGAAATGGCAGGCAGGTGACAAAGCATGACACATTCCCAAAAGTGTCATGAGAAGAGAAAGCTCTTGTGTAGCAGAGGTTGCTCCTCAAAGTATTATCAATAACTTCAAAGGAAAGGCAGCCAAATACAATAAAGGCAGGCAGATAATGTTCATAATATGATTTTTTAAAGTTTTCTTAAGTATTGAAGGAGCCCTTTTAATGTACAAATGACCTGTTGAATGGATGTGGGCTGCAAACTGATTTTCTCCTTGAGAGTCAGAATATTTTAAAAATACTGTACTCCAGTGGTATTTGCATCTGGAACATTTCTCAGTTCTCTTATTGAACAGCAGGAAAAAAATGCCAAACAGTGAAATTTTGGAAGTGAAGATAAAGGGGGGGAAATACATGAAGGGTTGAAAGATTTATCAACGTGTGTGTTGCATCATTCTCCCTAAGAAGCATAGGCAAATGTGAAATGAAGGGAAAAAAGAGCTGTGAACCATGATGAAGATGATTAAAGAGGGTACAGAGCAGCTGTCAAAGCAAATATCAAGGAACATTAATAACTTCATAGCACATCAGAAGACTGTCTCAAACCTTCCCAAGAAAACAAGAGCTTTTGTTGCTGCACAGGATAAACAGAACTAACTAATCCTCAGGTGCAGGCACTAGTCTTTGTCAGAGATGCTCCAGTGTCAATCTGGAGCAGAACAGGAGATTTTAATGGGGTTAATGTGACTACAAGCTAATAAGTAAGAAAAAATTTGGTTCCAAGATTCCAAAAGACTACAGCTACATGGAAAAAACCATATTCAGTGGGGAACTCACACCTTCAGAAAAAGCAAAAATGTGTTTTCTTAATGCCCTTTCTTCTGTATACAGAAGAGGAATTTTTCTGGGTACAGAAAAGCAAAGCAATGAGTGTTTGCTGCAAAGAGCTCATTTTTTAGTCAAATGGTTGACATTTTTATTTCCCTAAAATCATTGCAAACTTTTATCTCATGCAAATTAATGAAAAATTATGCTTTGGGCCACAGAGTGAAATTTTGCCCATGTCTGCCTTCAGTCTAAGCAAGTAGTTCTTCCCAGAGCCACAGAGAGGAGCTTGTCAGAGATCTGTGGGATGGATGGAACTCCCTAGCCAGTATTTTAGGAAAATTTTCTTTCAATCAGGTTTGCTATGTCCAAATGATTCCTGCATGTGGCTTAAGAAAACATTCAACAACAGACATGAGCAAGTGAGTAAAATCATTGCCTTACAGGAATCGAGCAAACTGTCTTAAGCATTTTGGTGCCAGCATGGTGTGATCAGTTTATGAAAGGGCATAGCTCTCATGTTCTACCTCTACAGGCAGTAACCAACAGAACCAAGTGCTGCTCTGAGGTGTGTCAGATTCTTTACTGTACACAGCTTGAGTTTCTTACAGGTTGTAAAGTCTCACGGGAGGCTATGGTTTGATATTGCATGTGGTATGAAACCATAATCCTTCCTGTTTCTGCAGCACCCATTAGAAAGGGGTACATTGGGTCTGGATAGCTCTCCTAAACATTAAAATATAAACTACAAGGAAGCTATTAGTGGCTGTTGTGATGTCTGGTTTTAATCTCCTTTTCACAGTAGAGAAATTTCCTCTGACTCAGATCTAGCTGGAATTATTCCAGGTTTGTCCCCACTTGAGATGAACAAGTGCATCTGTTCACTTGTTTAAATGTCCCCCTCCTTGAACTTGGCCCTTTCTCCTTTGCATCCTTTTTAAAACAAAGTGAACAATGTAGGAATGCCTGAAGCCGATATCAGCAAGCATTTTTGTGTGGGCATTTTTATGAAATTCCACAAAGCTAGGAAAAGTAGAATTCTGTCTCTTTCTCCTGGAGAACACATTCTACCTTCTTACCCTCCAGTCCCAATTACATCTTGCAGATCATAGCTCTGCTATTCTGTTCTTCTTGCCTCTGCCTCTTGTGTAAAATCTGTTTAAGGGCTAAGAATCCATTTCACACTGAAATCTGTTTCTTTGGTTTTCAATACCATTATAAAGGCAGGAGGGAAATTCATGCTTGCGCAGAGCCTGAGATATTATTACTCCACTATGAGCTATACTTTGTATTTCTCTATATTTCCAAAAGTCAGGTTCTCATTTTGTCCAGTGTACCTCCCCTTCACTTGAACTGACCAGTTAGTCCATTGATGTAATGACTAAATGCAAGTCTTTTTCTTCTTTCTGTACTTTTAAAATTAAAGATGTTATTCTAAAAGAAATAAAAACTTTATTTTTTTAAATGCAGAATTTCACTCTCTCCACTATATAAATCATGTTAAAATTTGTGGGAGTGCCCACTAAAACCAGACAAATTTGAATTATCTGCTGGCCCAAATGAGCCTATATAGCTTGTTCTGTCATTGCAGAAAGGAAGTTGTACTGTTTCTGGGCATGTGTCTGCTTTGAGTAATTCACCCTCTTCTGTATCCGTGTATAATGATTACTTAGACATAATAAGGATGGTGAAAGGGGAGGATGTTCTTCATTAGAACAAAAAGCTGGTAATAGTAGAGAAAAATTACTATCTCAGATAAAAGCCTGGCAACATGAAAGATCAGATGGGTTACTCATATGTAATTACTCTCTTGAGTCCATATGGTCATAGCGTATTATATTATTCCCACTCAGCATCCTAGTGGCATTTTGTTGGTGTTTTTCCTGTTATTAACCATATCTGCTTCATTAATCCAAAGACTTGATACCTTATTTGTAGAATTAATATTTTTACTGTGCTGAATACTTCATTCTGCATTCTCAGACAGCCCTGTCTCTCACTAGCTGCGATGGGAATAGGGAGTAAAGGAGCCCAAAAGGATTTCTTGTAAGTGGTACAGAATTTTCACGTGATGGAAGAGCATGGGACTCCCTGCAAATGAGGTCTGGGAGCCTGTTGTAAAGTCTCCAAATGGGACTTGCAGTGCTTTGTCCCCAAGGGACTTCCAGAAATGTTATGCTAATGGTACTTATTTAGAAGTGTTTTAACAGTTCAGTCCTGTTAACTTCTCTGTCCTTCAGGATCCCTAGAAGTTATATCACATTTGAAAATGAGACATGGCATTCTGAGTCTTTTGGGCAAAAGCAGTTTGTGTCCATAAGCCAGAGGAAGTTTCTTTTCCTGACTAGAATCGGGCAACTGGAAATTTCTTCTTTGTTTCAGGTATGTGTGCATGTGTGTGGGGCGAGGTCAGAACTTTCACACAAAATTAAACTCTTTCTCAGAATTAAAAGTATTGTTTTCCCTTCTTTTTAATTGTATAATAAAGTACTTGATTATGTTGGTTTTGAGGGGTCTTGGCATTCTTTCTGCCAGTTTGGCTTTGCCGGTGGAAGCCTCCCCATAGCTTACATGTGAGATACTGCAGTATAATCCACTCATGAGGCTTTCAGTATGATTTGCAAAGGTTTTGAAGAAAACTGGAAGAGCTTCAGGAGCGCTTCAAAAATTTACAGGGTCATACAAGAAGCCATCAGCCACTTAGCTTATAAAACAGAACTTCTCAGCCAATATGTCATCTTCTCAAAACAGTTGAGTATTGGCAACATCAACAAATTTTGTGGGCTGTCTAGTAATGTTGCTCCCTTTTATTTATCCATCAAGAAAACATCTTACACAGACAAGAGACCTCTGCAGGGGCAATACATAGGCACGTGTCTAGTCCACGTTTCCCTGGATATATGTGCACACATCTGCTGATTTCCTCACAGAAAGCTGCCAGACATTGGTTAGAAGCTTCTCGTTGGCATTTGTTTGAAGTTTGGCTGCATGAATATGGTCTTTGTTTCATAAAGAAGCCTCGATATTTTCAGTGGTTTAAACAATGGAAAGGAAAATTTCTCAAGGCGGTGATAAAGCTTGCTAAACTTTTATTGTCACAGCCAGAAAATGCTTCTCTTTCTTCTTGCTAAGAGGACTCCTCTGGGTGAAATCCCTGGTCCCCACCAGGCAAGTGCAATAACTAACCGTGGTCTTGAGATCATGTGAAGAAATGCCTGTCCAAGGAACTTTAAGAGAAAGAAACCCTACTGTGCTTGGCATCCTTTTCCCATCCCAAGACTGCTGTACGCCTGTGAGTGTTTTCTGCAAGGGCTATAAAGTAAGCCACAGTTGAAAACATTCACTTGGC
>NW_010258513.1:39535-90317 GCF_000690775.1 Eurypyga helias
AGCAGGAGTCAGAGCAAGCACTTGCTTAGAAGAAAAAATGGAGAGAAAATATCTTATTTTGCAAGAAAAAGAAGCAGCAAATGCAAATTCCTTAATTGCTATTCAGACTAGAGGGGGGAGAGAGTATTATTCACACTGTCAGCCAGCTTTAGAATAATTAACACAAACAAAAGTTTGGGGATCAGGGTAAATACATATAGTTCTCTTGTTTTGGAAGGGATTACTCCTGAATGTGCTGCTAATCTGACTAATACATTTATGTTACACTTCGGGGGTAAAGGGGATTAGGTGGGAGGAACTGAAGAGATTTGACATGGATACCATATTTGGTAGAACTTCTAATGAGATTACTTAAAAAAAAAAAAAGAAAAAAGAAAACTGTCTTATGCATAGGCTTGACTAAGTCCAGAGACTCTAATGAGATCATGTATTCTGTCTCCAGTAGGGTAAATTGTGCCAATTCAGAACTCTGGGAATAAAATTCATTGGACTCTGATTAACTCAAGGATTGTAGCAGTACCCAAATTGGCACTTAGAATTTCATGTCTCTTGGAGGTCATAAGGAAATGCTGTAGAAACAGAATTGGAAGTCAGTTCTTTACCAATGATGATGCATATTTATTTTCCACCAAACAGAATTTCATGGCTGAAGTTTTATTTTCTTATTTCTTAAAAAAGAGATTTTATGGAGGTATTTTTTTCAAATGAACTTGGAGTGGAATCGATGGTCTATCCTTCTGTTCATATGATTTCAGATGCCTAAAGCCACAGGATATGAGGTGGGTTATTAGATATGCCTTTCCAAAGAGGAAATGGTAAAACAAAAATGGCCTGCCTGAAGTTACAGTTTATAGATTAGAAAAAGGCACAAACAATTAAAAGACAGAGACAGTTAGGGCAAATTACTTGCAATCAAGCTGCAGCTAAATGAGCTTCTTGATGAGGAAACCAAATTTATGTTGTTTCGAACCTCAAAGAAATGTTCTCAAAACAAACAAAAAAGTTGAAGGTGAGCAAAGTGTTAGCACATATGGATACAGATGTGTTGATAAGAGAAGTTAAGGATGCAATTAAAGTTCTGGTCTTGGATAAGAAAAAAAAAATAATAACTACAGAGAACTTTCCTGTCAAATCCAGTGAGACAAAACCTTAACAGGTGTAGGATGGTATGGTTTTTTTCCCTTTGTTTTCATGTGTGGCTAGAAACACCAGTAATCAGTTTTAACTAAAACCAAGCAAAATTTGGCAGCTCAAATCAAAACATATGTTCTCAAAAAAATCATGTATTTAAAGAAAAAGGTGAGTACTGGGGGCAGGGGTGAATACATTTGACACTGGAATTAAACATTTCGTTCTCTCCTTTTATAAAAACGTGAATTACCTCTTTGGCAGCTCTTTGAAAAGATCTTTGAAGTATATGCACTGATGAAGACAGAAAGTCACACAAAAGCCCTGAAGACATGTGAAGGCTTCAGTGTGAAACATCACATTTTTCTCTTTGTTGCTCCATATACGTGTTGCATTCAGTGTAGCATTCATCAATTGCACTGAATGCTAGTCATTGTCTACCTATATTTATCTGAAAAGAGTGACTTTAAAGACTTTGTAATTATGAAAAGGCATCAAGCAAAGCTATCCTTCTCCGTTCTTATTGCATTGAAATGGTAGGCATAACACTGTAGACAAAAGCAAGGTATAATAGGGCTTCTTATTGGCAGTCAGAAAGTACAAGTATATGTAAGAGGAGATAATATTCTGCTGGCATCTTCCCTTATCTTGATTCCTCCTGTCCTTTCATGCAAAAAGTTTTGCATAAACAAGACCTTGCGGAAATAGGTCGGTTGAGAGCAACAGTAAAAAATTTGCAGTCTTGAGCTAGATGAGCTGGGATTCCCAAGTATGGAATTTTGACAAAAAGTTGAAAGTGACTGCCTCTGTCATATTTAGAACTGTAAATGAGAAGCCCAAACCCCTAAGATGCATAATCTTTTGGAGCATTAAAACACTAATGTTACTGTATATATAATTTTATGCTTAGTTGCAAACAGTGTTTATCATCTGGCAAATATACATAATATTGAAATAAAGATATTATAATGTGCTGGGCCAGTTATCAGAAAATACAGCTACTTGAGAAGGGTCTTGATCAGTAAAAGTAAATTAAGATTATGTTTTTCTATTGTTATGGCTTAAAGTGTAATTTGTCTGTTTAGTTAAGTTTTTAATTTTGAAATTTCAAGTTAGGTTTTGTAGATATGGAATCTTTTTTTTTTTTTTTTTTAAATAAGAATGGTCTTCGGGAGGGCTTTCTCTGTTACCAGTGGGTCTTGCCTCTCCTCAGTTTGTATACTCAAAGTTGTTAAGCTGCTTAAAAAATGTGACTCATACAAAGAAGACTGAGGTTTGGAATCATGGGCTTTATGCTTAGTCACTGATCTTAATATCATTTTACAAATGTGGTTAGGATTCAGGTCAGTAGACATAATATGCACTATGTATATCTTTGTTACATGTTAAGTCATATGTTTAAGATACGGAGAATGATTACGAGTTTCAGTTGTATGTAGTTTTATCCCCATTAGCTGTACCTTTGTACAGTCCTTAATTCTGCCTTTTCAGCTTGATATGGAGATGATCAAGGGAAGGAAGATAAAGTTTGGGAGAACCTGCTTTTATTTTTCATCAAGGCAACATTGCCTGTTGTGAGGGAGGTGTGAGATTAGGAAGGAAGCTCATTGCCATTACTTGTGATTTGGGCATTATTTTAAACTCCCCAGAGGTGAAGGGTTGGATGATTAGACAAGTAAGTAATGTGGAAAGCCTAATGGCTTGGAACTGCTGAAGTGAAAATCTGGCTCCTCATTTATACACCAGCTGTCTGAGAACGTGAAGGCACCTTTGGTTAACATCTGCAGGGAGGTATTAGGAGTCAGACACCAACTTAGTGGCAGAGGCCAGGCAAGAGGAGTGAGGCTTCAATTTGGTGTATGTGACGAGAGCTACCAGTGTCTCTCTGAGATCATGTTTACCTTAGCCCAATTTCTCCTTTCCACTGCTCAGCAGGAACCTTTGAGAAACAGACGGAGAGAAGAAATGCCTGGATACATCATAGTATCTCTCCTACAACTTTTTCTCCTCTTTTTCCTTCTGTTAGGCCCTGCTTACTTAACCCTGTCCTGTGAAGCATACTTTGTCCTCAGGGGACAGAGGGTCATGCAGGGTGTGAACATGGGGCACCTTCAGACAAATCCACGGAGCTGAGCAACAAGATCCCAAACAGACGGAGAGAAGAAATGCCTGGATACATCATAGTATCTCTCCTACAACTTTTTCTCCTCTTTTTCCTTCTGTTAGGCCCTGCTTACTTAACCCTGTCCTGTGAAGCATACTTTGTCCTCAGGGGACAGAGGGTCATGCAGGGTGTGAACATGGGGCACCTTCAGACAAATCCACGGAGCTGAGCAACAAGATCCCAAGAGGAAGAGAGCCAATATTCACAGCAAGTTGCCATATAAGTTAAAAAAGACTACACCTGGATCTCCCACTCCCCTGCAACTTCCCAACCAGAGGACCAAAAAGAAAGGTTAGGAGAAAAAGGATTCAGAATGGAAGGTAGAGTGAGGGTTAGATTAACAAGGTCATTGAGGGTAGCAATATTTGTTTTCCAGCCAACAGTCATGCAAATCACAGCAACACTAGGGAGAAGAGTAAGAATGGCATAGAGGGTTGGTAGTATAAAAAAAGAAAAAAAAAAAAGCTCCACCTTCTCCATATGGATCTTGCACATTCTGGGGAGTGTTGTTAGTGAACTTGCTCCTTTGTATTTTTATTTGTAAAAATAATAGGAGGCACCACGTAAAGTCGTTAGATGGAGGTGTCTATTTCAGCAGCTGTACAGAGCTGTTCAGTTGTATTTGATCCTTGCCTTTGCTGTAGCTAATACTAAAATAGTTGCACTGAATCATGCTAAATGTGGTCTTTTATAAAAATAGCAAATTTATTTCATACTGCCCAACTGCATTATACTGGAATGAACAGGTGGGCTAGCAAACTTCAGATGGTTACCCAGTTTCTCTGTTGGACTTTAGTCAAGCAGAAACTGTTGTAACATTAGCATGAAATGGAAAAATAGAGCTATTAGCAATGTTTTCATTGCAGAAAAATAAATTAAATCAAAACAAAAAGACCCCCACCATGATATGTCAGACTGGATTTAGATTCCCTGACTCTTTTGCCCCTCAAACGTACTCCCTCGTCTTTTCTTTTCAGGGAGAGCCAGCATTCCTGTGAAGACGCTGGCTCTGATTTTCGACATCTTCCAGTGTTGCCACAAACCTGAATAGAGTTTTGTTTTTTCTGGTCTGCATGCCTGATCCATTCTGCTACTAAAGCATGATTGCTCAAATGCCTGTTCAGATGTTCATAGTATTTTGGAACTGTTCAGTCTGGAATGAGCAGCAGGCTTGTGTCTTCCTGCAGCCATCCCTTCCTCTCACCTCACTTTACAGCTGGAGCTAAATATGGGAGTTACTCTTCAAGGAGCAGATGATCTGACTCTTCCTCCCTCTCTTCAGGGTAACTGTTTGACCCAGAGGGCAACAACCGAGCCAAGGGAAACAAACAAGTCTCCTGCTTAGCCATGCTTTACAACACTGTGATGTACAATGCCTACAGAATTTGCTTAGAGCACCAGGTAAAAACCTTATCTCCTCTGTCAACAAACGGCATTGAAAATGCCCCCTTCTTTCTGCCATAAATCCCCATTGTGCCTAAAAACTCACAAGTTGAAAGTCCCATTGAGTTTGTGGTGTTTGCACTCTGATCATCTCTAACAGATATCTCCAGATGTAAAACAAAGGAAAGCCTTGCTGGGTACAACTCTTAATATTGACTTAATTAATCTCACAAAGTCAGCTATGCAGGTGTCTGTAGATGCAGGCATTGGAACACATTCCTAGCTTCATCTTATGGTAGTTTCCCATCGAAGACACCAAAATAGCGGCATGTATAAAGAGCTTGCTAATCTGGAGTCCAGACACTACAGATATAGGGCACTGTGATCAGACCTAAAGTCATGCTAGACAAATTGCCTTTGGGAATTTTTATGGAGGCCCTTCAGGCCACTTCACTTAGCAGCTGTTCACTAACCTTGCCTAAAGCATCACCCTCTCTTCTTGCAAAGGCAAGGCCAAGCCAGGAAAGGAGAAGTCATAGGCTGCGACCTGTAACAGGGTCCCAATTTGGAACTCTTCCATCTCCTTCCTTCTTCTGCAGGTGCTCACCCTGTTTCTTTCCATACCTTTTCTCCAGAAGCTACAGCAATAAGGTGTGGGAACAAATGTCAGAAAAAAACTGCAGGCCTGTTGCTGAAGTGTTTCCTGAATTGAACAGCTGTTTTACCTCCAATAGGAAAGGGTGGAAGAAGGAGGCACTAAAAGACCAGATTCAATCCCAATTTTGTAGACTTTTGTGATATGTGCTTGCTTGTGTTTGTTGTGGGTGTTTATGTCCTCCACATCAACCATTCCCCAGAGTTTGGGAGAGAAAACTATTCTGTACTGCTAATATTACTGCTGCTATTCCAGCTTTATCACCGGGGCGTAGGATCAGTTTTGCAAGCCCTAAGTTCAGCATTCTTGTCATACTTTGCTTTATTGTAAGACATGACCTTTTCAGAAAGTCCGTGATAGAAGAGGTTGGCTGTTTTGAGCCAATATACTGTAATGATGGGTACAAACAGATACAGGTGTGAGACAAATTCTACCTCATGGGTGTCCAAACCATTAAGTATGATTCACTGGTTGAAGAATGTATCAGTGAAACAATGCAAAATATTCATCTTATGCTATATTTAAGCGATGATGTTTTTAACTGTTTTAATTTAACATGCTAATGTTACAACTGTTTTAACTGATGCTCACAGAAGAAGAAATGATTGAAGTACATTAAGGAAAGCTTAGGTAAGAGTAAGAACTGGAGAATGCACAATACAGTAATGCTTTCAAATTAAAATAGCAAGTTCAGATCCAAGATAGAGCACTGCTCAAGAGAGCTCTAGGAAATATTACTGCTCCAAACCTCAAAATTAATCCTGAATTATAAGACAGAGCTTCAGGATCTGGAAAGAGCCACAGGGAAGCATGCAGGTCCTTCATTTGTGTCTGGGGAGGTGTTTTTTTCTCTTTTTTAGGCAAGCTGTTGAGTTGAGACTGAGAGAAGTCCCATCTGTAAGGACAATCAAAGCTTATGAAAGTCTGTGTCAAAAGAAGAGCTTAACACTGTGTGCTTAAACATGGATCAGGAGTTAACTGTGACTGTTTCAGCCTTAATTCTACCAGCTCCATTCAGCTACTCCAGGGAGTGTTTTTGTGCTTGTATAATCCTTCATCTTATTCAGAGTGGAACACAAGCTGTTGAAGTGTAATGGCAAATTTGCACTTTCCTGTGTATTAGGATAGATTCATTATGCAGCTGCTCTGAACCTTAAAACAGGTAATGGATTTGTCACCATTTTATTAAAGACCAAAAGAGAGGAGGAGGTTAATTTTTTAAGTATCTCACCTCCACTTTTATTTCAAAGATCCATTACCTGTCCTCTGACTTCCCTGTGAGTATTCAGTTATCCATTATTTCCATTGCTGCCTTTTGTCTGAAGAGGAATTACAACAACCCCATTAGCACTTCCTTCTTAATGGGAGGTCTGGGTGGGAAGGCTCTAAAGCCACAAGGTATGGAAGTGGGGGGACTGTATTTACTGAACAAAGACTACCCTTGGGTCTGGATACTGCTCCGATCCACACTGTTCGCTCTCACCACACTTCAGTAGTTCCAGGCACTTCAGTAATTTTACTGCTGGTGAACACTGTAAGAGGGATCAGAGTCGTCCCTGGTGCCTTTGAAGAGCTGGGCTTCAAAATGTAGCTGCAATGTGCGAAGGGAGGCCTGTCTGGGGTCTGTAGCTAAACTACCACATACCTGCAACTTCCTATTTTTCTCCGGTAAAACCACCAAGAGCTGGGTTTGTCCTGTTTCACTGTGGGTGTTGTGGAGCTGCAGTTGCAGTGACGTGATCCAGGGCCGCAGGACCTGTGCCTGGGCTGGACTGGGATGTCCCACTGGAGAGGCAGAGCACCTGTGTATCTTCAGCGGTCCGGACAGCTCCCTCCGGTCACTGCTGGTATGGGGGCCAAAGCCGCTGTGATTCCTTTACGTCCCTTAGGGTACAGGAGTTGCCACGCTGACAAATCCTAATCCCTGGCGGGGAGGTACCTTCTTGCGACACTCACTTTGGATGAGATCCGAAGTAATCGCCACAAAGAATGCACTTGGCACCAGTTTGGGTGGAGAATGGAAATTTTTGCATTCGTCCAGATTGCAGTGAGACAGTACCACTGGGACAGTAGGAACGATTGACTCGAGAGTCGGATGCATTTTTTTAATAACGACAGCTAGCGTGGCCTGGGAATGACAGGGCTGTAATTGCCAAGAGGTCCATTCGTCTTGAGACAGTTTGGAAAAAGAAAGTGCTTTTTCACCTCCAATTTGGAACAAGGCAGCTCTGTGAAGTTATTTGTGGGCCTTTAGACTGTTTTGAGCAAGGAAGAAGGACTTTGTTTCTGAGTGGAAACCAGAGACATTTAATTACACTACAAAAAATATACACAATAAACAAGTCTATTTTATTTTACTTTTTTCAGCCAAATATACTAGAGAGCCCTAGAGGGAAAATATATTTTAGTACTTTACAGTTACAATTGCAATTTATGTTAGTCTAGTGTCTTTCATACGAGAAGTACCATATCATAAAACACTTTACAGTCTGTTTATCAATACAATAAACTGAGAATATTGCTCAATTTACTTTATTAGAACTTGCTGAGAGATACAAAAATAAAACCAGCTTGGATTGCTAGTACTTTTTTTTTTAAGCAAGGGAAACATTGGGAGAGTAAGCATAGCTAGATACAGTCTCAGTTATGAAAGAAAGAGTGCGAAAAAGCTTGAGGTAATGAGAAAAGGTTGATCTGAGGACAGATTTCTCATCAAAGAAGTCCAAGCAATGGCGGATTGCAAAGTACATCAAAAAATTTTAGTGAAGCTTAGACTCAAATAAAGACAATATAATACCACTATTTTTGCTTGCTTGAATTGTGGGATACTATTCAAGTTGGTTTTATGGCCAGTACTTGCAGGAGTTTGGTTCATTAAATATTTTTGTGATACTGCAGAATCTTGAGGTAAAGCTTCAGCAGGGGTATTCATGGGAAAATCTATGACACAAGCAGAAAAAACACCAACCAGTTTTGATAGCCAAGAGTTTACCTATTTCTATACATATTTGCCAAGCGCTAATAACGGGTATCCGAGTCCATCACAAATACATACTGAGCAGTAAGCAGTTTGGCCTCAGAATTTAAGAAGATACAGACATGGATTTCCTATGTTTTAAAACATTTTAACTATTCTCAGCGTAAATGCTTAACCTGCCTCAGAAACTGTTGCCAGTTATTTTACATCACACTCATCCAGCGTAATTGGGCAATGAACATCTACTGTGCTCACACACAGATTTTGCTGTGTAGTGGTGCCGCACATGTGCGTGTACTTTTAATGAGAGTCTGAAAAGCACATTTTCCTACTTGGAGATGATAAATACAATCATGCATTAATTGCGTCAGAAGGTTATTGAATACTCTTCTGCAGCAATATCACTGGCAGTCAGAGTTAAAGCTGTTTGAGAGGCTTAAGTGGGCACTTCCATATGTTAACAGCTTCTGATATTTTTTTAAGCTTGACCTCATTTTATAGGGCTGTTTTGAGATGATTGAAGTATTTCCTTAAGCTGACTGCTAGTAATATTGCAGGAAATCCTCACAAATTTTCCTCCATCCTAGTGCAGCTCATAAGTTTCTAGTCTGTTTTGTTATAAAATTAATTAATCATGCTTGCTTTGTAATTTTTTACCACAAACTTCAAACTAGCCCAAATTTCATGCTGTGTCAATTTATTATAAATTATAATACTTGATCTTTCTACGTGACTATTTGTATGTCTCTATGGTGCTGTTTTGCCTTGCTTTGCAAACAATTGTTACCATTAAAAACACGGGCATTTCAAAGCTGTTCTTGATATTTTATATACATATATATAGGTAATATTGTACTCTATCATTAAGTCAGGAAAGACAAGTGGTAACTGAATGATATTCATTGACAATTCGGGAAGGCAAATATCTGTGCAGCAACAGGAGATTAGAATGAGTAAACAAGTTATACACTGAAAAAATTCCAGTCCAGGTGATTCATTGCTGCTAATTTCAGCACAAGTGCATTCTATTTCAGTTACCATTAGAGACTCTATAGGAATGCAAGCAGAAACCCAAAAGGGAGAAATGCAAAACCCATCAAACATTTGGAATGCAAAGATACATATTATCCAACATGAGATTGCCAGGTACAACAAGGTCAGTTCGGGAGATTGGGAAACTCAAGTTTTGAAACATAGGGTTATCGTTTCTCTAATTGCTTTGGACACCTCTGCGTTATTTAGTAGTTATGTGCTCAGTAAGAACAGCCTTTTGCAGTAACTTCCAGACAAGATGACATCAGTGCAACACTGCAAGAACTAGAAGACTGTGTGAGTTCTATTTGTGTTTCTGTCAGCGTTTAATTGAATCGTCTGTGAGGAATTGCTAGGCCTGGAGCAATTACTATCAAGAGCAGAACTATTAGTTTAAATCTTCCATACCCTCTTTCTTCTATAGAAACCACTTTTTGTAGGTCTTGTAACTTCACTTGCTTCCTAGAGTTAATCATGTACTTCAGCACATGCAAGAACAGGTCCCAGGTTTTATCAAATAAGCAAAACTGTAATTTTCCCAATCTCGATATTTATCAGTCTGTTATTTAAATTCCAGAGTTTCTGGTTTCCAGTTTTCAGAGTTAAGTTGATAAAACATCCCTATTTGACAATATTTCATGGAAAATGGAGTTTGATGGCTGTTCATGCTAGAATGAAAGGTCACAAACCTAATTTTTTCAATGAATTGACTACAGACCTCTGGACTCCATTAGAAAGAGAACCTGCAGTTTCCTATTTAGCTTCAATTATGGTTTGGCTGAGGGAAAACCAAGTGGGGCTCCTGCCTTCACTCTGCTACGTGGCATTGTTCAACACCTGCTTTTCTCTTTGTTTACATATTCAAGGTGCAAACCAGTGGCAGCCCAGACCCTAGAGGTGCCCTGAGTAAGAAACAAGAGGGGAGGGAAAGCTTATGCAATCTATCTTGCAGGTGTGCACTATTTACTAATTTTAGTATTTGCATATATGAAGGACATAATAAAATTTGCTCTCTGAGAAAAAGTGGCTTCCTTTAGCATTATCTTTGAAGAGTATTCCTAAAAATGGCAATGGAATAAAATAGCAGACTAAGAGTGGGAAGGAATAAATAAGGTACTTGAGAGAAAATGGTGACAAAAGAAGTCAAACATCAATCAAGCTTTAAATATTGATAAAGAAGGAAGTTTAACATACCATTAAAGAAAAACAATTGTGCTATTAAAGAGAAGAGCATTAAAGGAAGAAATGAGAGATTAATCCAGAGGAAGAAAGAAACCATCATAGCAAGGTGGGAAAACCTAGAACAAAAGGTAAGGGATGAGAAGTATTTTTGCCTTGTTCAAATATGACTGTGCATGCAGCATTTGGGAATAACAATATTTTGCTTTGAAATTTGCATTAAAATGAAATCTTGATCACAATAGAAGGAAAATGAAAGTACATGGGGGGGGAGTTGTTTGAGGAAAGGACCTAAACCGTGCAAATGAAAAGGAAAACATCAATGACAAATGAAGAGGAAAAACATTAGGAGGAGAGAGAGAGGGTAGGATACTAATGAAGACAGCACACAGTTATGTGAGTGGGCGTAGTGAAACTGTGGAAGTGTGTCATATGCTAGAAATATCTATCCCATGGAAAACCGGGAAGCAGAGAGTAGCAGATTGGAGGTAATGGGTGAACTGGCAAGGATGGCAGGGGAAAACACATCACCCGAATCCTAGCAGGGTAGGAAACTGAACACTAAATGACTATGGGAGGTGGTTTGCTGTAGAAAGTATCAAATTACTTCTACTGCATGTCAGTCTCCAGTAACTTCGTTTGAATTTAAATATCTATGTTAACATGGGGTTTAAATGGAATAGTGTCGGTAAAGCAATATGATAAATCATATTGATAAAAATACCTCTCTTGGGCTTTCCAACTTGTTATATTAAAGTTCTTTCTGTTCTTAAATGCCTCTTAAAAAGAAAACAAGCTTCAAAGCCTTCCTAAGCACCAAAGCATTCTCATTTGTCTGATACTAAACAGCTACCTACCACATGCCCCTGCTGCAGGCAAGGGTTTGGACTTGCCTATAAGCTTGGAGGTCTGTCCTGTAGATAGGAGGATTCAGGCTTTCCTGGGAGTTTCCTAGCAGTTTGCAAAGAACTGCTAGCTGAAGCACTTGAGCTCATGTTCTTGAGGATTGTTTTGCCTGGGATGGTTCTTAAGATAGTTTTGGTTGAAACCCATACACTTAAAGCAAAGCATGCAGTTGGTGTTGGGGGGGCAGACAGGAGTTATACCCTTCTGGAATGTATTCTGGGATAGAGCATGAAATCTGGGGTGGATTTTTTTGTCACAGAAACTTAGTACCTATATATC
This sequence comes from Eurypyga helias, assembly GCF_000690775.1. Classification (NCBI taxonomy): domain Eukaryota; kingdom Metazoa; phylum Chordata; class Aves; order Eurypygiformes; family Eurypygidae; genus Eurypyga; species Eurypyga helias. The sequence continues at coordinate 51,239 of NW_010258513.1, forward strand.
TGAATGAACTTGAAACTCTTTGAAGTGCATGTCCTGTGGAACAGTCGCTGTGAAAATACTGGTGCAATTGCTGTTTACACTAGGTACAGAGTCTGTCAGAGATTTAACACTGATCAAAGTCCAGTATAAGAATCCAGGTAAGAAGCTATTCTAATGTGAAGGAAAGCAAAGCAGGGCAGTAGTGTCATAGGATAATTTAGGTGGGAAGGGACTGCTGGAAGTTATCCTGCCCAAAGAAAGGGCCAGACTAGATCAGGGCCTCCTCCAGCTGGAGTTGAAGTGTCTCTGAGGTTGGAGGTTCCACAAGGTCCCAGATACCTACTCCATCCTTAAAGCACCCTCAAGGTGACTCCACACCCCCCATCTAACTGACACTTCCCATGTTGCAATTTGGACCTGTTACCTCCCATCCTAGAAATCTGACCCTCTGAGAAGATTCGGGCTCTGCCTTTTCTGTATGCATCTATTGGGTAGTTGAAAGCAATAGTATATAATTTTGCCATTTCTTTTCAGGACTGAACACTTCTCTCAGCCTTTGTACATCATATTCTCCCTACCGCTCCTAAGGGAGACTTGATAAGAAAATGTAGTAATGCTAGGATGAAAATATTTATTTAAAACAGGAACTGATCAGTAAAGTTTGGTTTGTGATTTTGTGGTGTGTTTGTGTGGTTGTTTTTTTTTTTAATGTGGCATGTTTACATCATGCAGTATATGCTTCCAGGCAATATTAAGAACAGTGAAAAGATAGGATTCCACAAGCAACTTTTGTATAGCTAAAAATATCGTTTTGCTTTGGGTAGGATAAGAATATACAAATGTACCTTCATTCTCTGAGTCACAACCCAACCTTTAATTCCCTTGGTTAAGAAAAAACCTCTTGTTAAATCCATAATTTGTCAACATGCCATTTACTCGTACGTTATGCTGAAGTGTCAGGGACAGGATAATGGATTAAATAGTTGGAATGCTTGATTTTTACTGTGCCCTTGTAAAAAGGACAGGAACGCAGCCTTAGCCATTCCTGTTTGCCTTGGCTTTCAATACCTGCAATGTGTTATAAGCCTCTGTAACAAAAGACCTACATTGTTCTCTGCTTTTGAATGCACCTCTCTACACACATGTATTCCCAATCTTGTCCCCGTTACCAGTAGGCACGCTTTTGTGTCGTTTGTATTTTTCCTTTGTTGATTCAGCAAGAAAAATTCAGAGTCCCTACTTTAAAAAAATAAAAATTCAACTAAAATCTTTGCAGCTAAGCTCCCTCAGAGAGAAAACGGAACTTATGGGTGGGGGTAGGGGTGGGGGGTGTGTGTGCTGTAGGAAAGTGATCAACTACATTACTGCTGTAAAAGACTTTGTAGACTTGCCTTGGCAGCAGGTTGCCATGCTGTGCAAAATAAAGAGGCTGACCTGCCTTTTTCTCCTAGCTCCCTGGGACCAGCTGTGAGGAGTATGAAACAGTGGCAGAGGGAACCTATATTTGTGCAGCACCCACAACTTCATATGGACATCCAAGAGAATTTAATTTGTTGGTTTTTTTTTCCTCTTGTTAGTTTTCTGTTGTAGTTCACACCTTTGCACAGCTTCTCAGAGTATCCTTTAACTGCTCAGCAAAAATGAGCCTGATAAAGCTCTGGAAGTATATGCTACTAAGTTTTGTGGAATGTAATAGCCTTTGTAGGCTTGGGCAGAAAAGTTTGGGTTAAGGAAAAATGTTCCTCACGTTAGTTGTGTTGGCCACTGGCTGAAGTGAGAGGCCTGGGCTCCCCACTCTGTCACTGTTTGCTCTGGCTCGGACTCTCCAGTTCATCAGAGTTACCTCCAGTGGGGTTTGTTTCATTTACCTGACAGGCTTGGGTTCGCTCCCACGTGTGTCTCCCTTACTGAAGGGTAGAGCTGTCGGGACATACCGTAAATCAAGGTCTGGGAATCCTGAGAGATGAGGGAGGTGCAATCGCCTGGGGAGGCTGCCATATCCCTCAGAACATGGATGGAGGTGGTAGTGCAAGGAGCTGTCTGGAAGGCCATGTCAGGGGAAATGAGGGCAAGGAGCAGAGATTGAACTCCAGCTCACTTACAAAAGGCTGGTGCTTGCTTGCCAGCTTCCAGCCCAACCTGGCTGCGTGTCACAGGTGACAGTGGGCTTTGTTGGACAACTGGGATTCTTCCATTTTCCATGCCCTCTCACCACTAGCACTACTTAGGCTCCTTGATGAATTACGGAGGTTCCAAACTTTCTTCCAGTCCTGGTTCCAGCTGAGCTGGTTCACTTGCACTCCTGTTTTGTCTGCATAAAAGGAAAGAGAAGGATTTCATATCTGAATTTCTACAAACTATTCTGTGTCTCAAGTCAATCTTCCTCTTTTTTTTTTTTCTTTCAGTACTAAGTTTAAGAAGGGACAAACTGGCCTTGCAATCTGAAAAATAAGTGTGATTATAAAGGGAACAGATTGTAAATGCCAGAGCTTGCTTTCCTGAAGACTGTAATAGAGGGAGGCTACTTTGTCTAGCAGGAGAATGGTCGGAGTAGGACTGTGGCCTGAGTCAGCCTTTGATTTTTCTGTCAGTAAAAGGATGTGGTACAATTCAGGTCTGACTCTGTCATTATCTTCTTTACACCTCCATCTCTAACCCAAAGGGACCCTAGGTGAAGGAAAGGTAAGTTCAGCCTTCCTGCCCTCCAAGTGTTGAGACCCTCTTACCAGGCTAAGGGCATCCATGTGAATACATTTTTTTTTTTCCTCTTGTGACTAGACTGAGACCAGCAGCTCATAAACCACCAGAGCAGTGATTTTTATCTTCTTTTTTTTCCTTAATCACCAGTGATGCGGATCACAGTTTGAACTAACAGGAGTCCCTCTTCCCCTCCTCCTGGATTGTGCAAAACCTTTATTGTTTTTTAAACCTGTGTGACTGCTTCTAACTGAAGAACATTAGGTAAGCAGTAGGTGAGGTGGAGTCAGGTGATGAGGAAAACTGAATTGGCGAGCATGGTGCTAATCCCATAGCTTGGCCATAGTGACGGGCTGATAAAAGGTTGTTGAGGAGTGTTCTGTTTGCCATAGATGGGCTGACACACTCCTCTGTCCCCCCAGCTCATGCAGAGTAACCTGACACGACACTTACCTTCTGGGAGATAGATACTCAGTGACCACAACACAATGTTTTGTCACAAAGCTATTGGAACTAGGATGTGAATAATCTGCCCGCTCTGGTAAGGAAGTGATATCATCTCAAATGTATGAGAGGTCACTGGCAAAAGGTGCCTGGGAAGTGGAAGCTCTGCACAGCCCAGCCTGTTTCCAGATGCTTTTTGGAGCAATGTTACAGCTCTCCACTCCTGCAAAGAGAAGGCAAGATGGAAACCACAGAACAATTAAATCCCTGTAGGTTGAGGAGTTTCCAGTGATTGTCTCCAACCTCTTCAGCCTAGCTTCAAGGATGATGCTTGAATTGGGCTCATGTGACCTGAGGAGTCATCTGGTATAAAGCAGGGAAACAGATTTAATTACAGAGAACCGATAATCTTTGTTCTAATGCCTTTAATGCTATCGCTTTCTCTGCAGCTGCTTTGCACATAATAACAGCTTAGCTTTCATTACAGATTTTTTTTTTGTTGTTTTTTTTTAAAGGCAGTATCCTCCTGTCACCACATAAGCAGCACTGGTTTCATTCATTTAAAGTCATGATTTCTCTATGGCTACAGGGTATTACATCTTATGTCATCTAGGAATACGTATTTTTCACCTTTATTATTGAGATTACTTCAGTCAGCAAGTGCCAATGGAACAGAATTGCAAATAATGCATGCAGAAAGTTAGCAATAAGCTGTATTTCTTCTGTTGATATGTTATACAGACCCTTAGGAACAAGGCTTAATACATACTATGGTCCTAGGTGTCTTTGGGGCGAATGTGGAACACCTGAAGGAAAAAGTGGGCAATAGTGTTTTCTTCCGAGAGCTGAAGTCATTCAATGACTCATATGCAGTGTTAACCCTGGTTTATGCCAGGGTCTGGGTGGTTCAGCATACTGGTGATGAACAACAGAACATTTTTCCATATTGGATACTGTTTTGTTTAATTTCCACTGATACCAGCCGGAGATTGCGTCAGAGCGCTGACTTGGCTTAGGGAGGGTTTGTGACTGAAGGCCAATTCTGTTCTTGAAAATGCCGGTTGTGTAGTAGTGTCAGATGAGAATTATGATTTGTGATGGCATTTCTATACATGGAAAAAGTCCAAGGATAGGCGTAGTAAAAATGTGATTTTGGTGATAAACCTTATTTTGGCTGGCAAAGTTTAGAGGTTAAGCTGTATCAACACTAATGGCACTACCAGGCTCTCTCTTTAACACTGCAGGACATGCGGGCTTCAGTGAAGTACTATCCAACAATTATGGGGGGGAGGGAGAGCGAAGGGCTGAGTGTTGGAGGCAGAGTTATCTTTGCTGCCCAGTAAGCATTTCCTTCAGGGTGGGATGATGTACATACCCATGTGTGGGGTTATCCACAGTGCACCTCTGCATGGCTAAACAGGGGAGTTTCATCCCCGCACCTGTCACCAGCCTGTCATGAAAGTTGAATTTGCTTTGAGAAAAGTCAGATGCAACCTTTGGCGTGCTAGAAGTAGGTATCAACAAGTAGTGTTAGGATATCTGCCTGTGGAGGAGTGAAGAGCAGAGTGTGTCATCTTGGGCCTGGTTGTCTCATTAACGTTCTCTTCTGGTGTGAACGCTTCAGGATTTCTTGTAAATAGTACCTGCTGCTACCAGGCTCGGAGATAATCAGCAGCTGAAGTATAAACAAGGGTTTTTTTAAATTAAATAATTTGCTTTGAATCATAGAATGGTTTGGATTGGAAGGGACCTTAAAGACCATCTAGTTCCAACCCCCCTGCCATGGGCACAGACACCTTCCACTAGACCAGGTTGCTCAAAGCCTCATCCAGCCTGGCCTTGAACACTTCCAGGGATGGGGCATCCACAGCTTCTCTGGGCAACCTGTTCCAGTGCCTCACCACCCTCTCCGGGAAGAACTTCTTCCTGATATCTAATCTGAACCTCCCCACTTGCAATTTAAACCCATTACCCCTTGTTCTGTCACTACAGACCCTTGTAAAAAGCCCCTCATAACTTCCTTGTAGCCCCTTCAGGTACTGGAAGGCTGCAATAAGGTCTCCCTTGAGCCTTCTCTTCTCCAGGCTGAACAAGCCCAATTCTCTTGGCCTTTCTCTAAAGGAAGAGAGGTGCTCCAGCCCTCTGAGTATCTTTGTGTAATGGCTGAACTGTATCTCCTTTTTAATCCAGAAAGTCTTTTTACTTGCAGCAAAGCTGCTGCTGGGACAGCACCACGGAAGGGCTTGTGCAGAAACCTCCCTGCCACTCCAGTGTTACTTCATAGGCAGCACAGAGCAAGCCCTGAGGGATAGCTCCCATCATGGGTTCTCCCAGGCTGTAGAAGAAAGTGACTCCCCAGCTGGTATACCAGAGAAGCAGGAGGTTATTTTATTTGAAATTCCCTCAGCTAAAAATTTGATCTCAATAGATACGCAAGCTGAACCACCAGAGCAGATGGATTGATGCTCTAAATCCCACGACACAAGGCTTATAACATTTTGCTAACAACAGAGATGAAACCACAGCTCTTTCCTCTCTTTTGGGTAAGTTTTTGGCTCAGCAGGGTGTAATGCAGTGCTTTGGAAGATGCTTACAGACCTTTGGTACTTTTGTATTACAAGTCACAGGCATCTTCAATATTAAGAATAAAAGATGAGTTTAGGACATCTCTATCCCAGAAGAAAGTAGAGACCAGCAGAGCACAGACATGCAAAGGCACACATGTTATCTCCTGAATTCCTAACCTAAGTAGATCAATCACAAAAGGATTTAGCCTCTTAGCCTCTGGATATGGGTGATCACGATACTTTCCTACTTTTTTTTTTTTTTTTAGATCATATCTTTTTTTTTTTTTTAAATGAGGATTTTCCCTTTTGACAAGGTGTTCTGCATTCTTTCTGATAACAGCTCCAGGCAAATGTATCTGTCACACAGAATGAAAGGCATTTTTGGGGAGGCTTGTCTGATGTGAAATATGATGCCAAGGTGGTGGAAAAGTGTCAAATCCTCTGATACTCATTCTATAAAAATCTGTTAATTTGGAACAGGTGCCTTGAGTTTCAGCAGGTTAATCAAGTGAGAAATAGGTAGGTTGGCCATTCTTTACTGTTGTGGGAATTTTATTGCTCAAACAAGTAGTAAAATTGTCCACACACAAACCACCTCACAATAAATTACATTTGTGACAGGACTGTCCTGTCTGTCTTGATGAACCAGACCCCCCAACTATTCTGCAGACTGTGTGCACATAGAGGTTCAGTGTGAGTAATCATATTGTTTAGGAATTACACTATTATAGTAATGTATAATTCTTGCACACATGGAAAACACAAAAACATTTGATGTCCAATATTTATCTTACAGAGCAGTGAGGAGAGAGTGTAGAGCTGCTTCTGGGAGGAATCAACACACTTTCAAAATAGGTCTGTGGTCTTAGGGATTTAAATGTTCAGAAATGTGACAGTCTGGCTAATGGTGGTTACAACTAAGTTGTATATTTAAACATTAACAGTGTGTTTCAAAGTTGTGGCTTTTTAAACTGCTACTATTTTTGCATTTTTCTACATGTTGACAAAAAACACATCCTCAAGAAGTTACTTGAAGTGTTGCTCTTTATGAAAGCACAATTTGACCGGATCTCAAAATTAAAAATGACATTCCTTTTAGGTATTTCCAGTCACATCCCTGTCTTAAAATTACATTTGCCTCCATGAGAAAGATTCAAGGATGACCCCCCATCATCCTGGAATTTCAGCAATCTTCACTTAACAAAAGTCTAAAACTTTCCAGAGCAGCTCTTTTGATCATTGAGTCATCCTAGCTCTGCACTCTGATAAAAATCTCAGGCTATTCTTTCATTTATTTGCCTCTCCATTTATCTGCCTGTCTCTGTACATACAAACAACAGAATTAAAAAATATATTACATAATTCTCAAAGTTTCCTTGGAGGGACAATTTGCCCCTGGGCAAAGTGTAACCATGGAAAATTCCAGATAGCACAGGATGTTTTCTTTTCCTTCGGGAAATACCTGTGTTTCAAAAGGAGTGTGATAAAGGATACCAGACTCAAGCCACAGCAAGCAGTCACTGCAAGCTTCGTTTTGGCCACAGCGAAACACGTCTGCTGCAGCAGGCACCCAAACTGGGCAGACCATTGCTCGAGGGATTACAACCAGCACCTCAGTTTAACATGGGGATACTCCGAGAGATTTGCCTTGTCTTGGGCCAGAGCTGGGGCAGGATTCCCCCTGGGCTCTTCCCGGGGCCGAGGCTGGCAGACAGGCATCAAGAGGTGGGTGCCCATGGCTCAGGCTCCTGCCACGGCTCCGAAGAGCGATCCAGTGACCCGTCTGGCACCTGCTGCCCTGGGGCTGGGTTTGCTGGGGCACAGGCTGTTCCCACAGGCAAGGTGTAAGTGGGGAGTATGCCATGAAATCTATTTTCTCTTCATTCCAGTCTCTTCCAGGCACCTCTCATCTAGCAGGAACGTGGGGAAGCAGGAGACCCCCAGCAATTGTTTAACAGCTTTCTTACAAATGCTACCTGAATACTTTTTTTCCTGAAGTACACATTTTCTGTCTGCAGAAATACAGCAGGCACTCTTGTCCTCTGTGTTTAGCCTGTGTGTCTTCAAAGTTTTGCTTTGTGCCAGGGAATGATGTTGAAATTCCCCCTTTTCCCTTTCAGTGAGGAGCTGGAGAGAAGGGGTGACTGGGCCCGTGCTGCTGGCCAATGCTGCCCATACGTTCTCACCCAGCAGTGAAAGAGCAGTTATCCCACCTCCCTTGGCACCCCAGTCTTTATTCACACGTTTCTCATGACACTTGGGAAATACCACCCCACCTTTGAGCAAAGGTGGCAACAGGCACTGCACTGGGTGTCACTCAGGTTGTTTTCAGTGGCACTGGGGTGGCACAGATTTTTCAAACAAGCCCAGCTTTATCCTCAGGCATGTAAACACAGGGACAGATTTCTTTATTTCACCTGGGAGCTCAGCACATTCAATGTTGTGTGTCAAGGGTTAGGCCGAATGCTAACTGCATCTGGTTATTTTCCTGAAATGCCAAAAAGAGACCTGATCTTCAGAAGGGTGTAAAAATTTGGGGGTTATAGAAAGGAAAGTTTAGTGAATCGGTAGCTTATTGTACATTGAGTGTTGAATTTTGCCTGCTGAATTCATCTGGGGTACAGTGTTACCAAAGAGAGGAGAAAATTGGAGGGAGTTTATAGGAAGCGGCCAATATTGGGAGTGGAAGGAAAGAACTCAGAAAAAATGTTGGAATGATTTAATAATCCAGCATATCACTAGGTAAGGACTAAGGAGAAATGAAGTTTATAACAGGCTGTAAGTGTTTGAAGTGTGCAGACATCCAGGAATGAAAGAAATGTTGTTTGATGCACCTAAGCATGATCAAGAGGCATAGGGATATAAAACTTAAGTGGAGATACTTTTAAACCAAAAGTCAGGTTAGAGTTTTCAGGTGGCAATACCTAAAGTATCTTGCAGAGGAGTTAATAAAAATCTACTATGGCTTGTGACTTCTGAAAGTAGTTTGACCAAATGCTGGCAAGTGTCGTGTGGAAACCAATCCTACTCCTCCAGGGAGTGAATGACTTACCACACTTAATTAGGAAGACTTGTTATGCTTGACCTTAATTAGCCTTTACCCTAACAGGAATTTCCACAGATGAGCTCTTGCAGTGAAAAGTTGCTGCACATGTTAATTCTTTGACTTTCTGGGTTGGGCTGGGCTCTGAAAGAAGGGTCTGTAGGTTAGAAAATTGTTCTACTCTTACGTTTGCCAGTGACCTGCTGTGTGACTGTAGGCATGTAGCCTCTGCCTTTCTGCCATGCCTCTCCAAAATCCCAGATAGAGTTAGGGAAGGAGCCCTGGTGAGCTCAGGTTTGGGTGCTGAGGGAACCAGAGCTATGTATCATGCACCTGAGCTGTTGGGCAGTCAAGCACCAAGGCAGAGGGTTCATCTGCAGGCCACACTTAGACAGTGTCACTTCCCCCCATGGCTAACACAGCCAGCACATGCAGTAGTGGCTATGCTTACGCCGAGTGAAAGATGGGTCATGCTGCCAGAAACTGGGGAGTTACAGGCTTCTCTGTAATTGAGACTCGTGAGTCATCTCAGAAGATTTCTGCAGGTGAGAATTATTGCTATTTGCTGCTTACTGCAAGAGACTGGCTAAAGATTATTTTTGTTTGTCTCTTTGCTTATATTTTCTTTTTTAACCTGTGCTGGGTTCAGACAGGAAGGAGTTAATTCTCTTTACCGTGGCTGCTAGGAAGCTGTTCCTGGATGCAGACAGGTCTCAGCTGGCGCTGGGGAATTCCTGCACTGAATTCAAGGTCTTTCTCTGCTCCTGACCCTGCAGCTGCGTTCCCAGCTCTTGCTGTCTCGCTGCAGGCAGTGCTGGGACACACAGTTCAGGCACCTGACCCAAAGGAGGATTTCATGCCATAGTACGTCATGCTCAGGGCATAGACGAGGAGGGGGTCCGGGCGCCATTGCTTTCTCTCTGACTCTCGCTCGTTCACTCCCGTACACTTGCTAACACTCTTCCCGACTCCTGCGTTAGCTGCTTTGCTAACTCCTGTGCTGGCTCGTTCATGAGGGAGTTGGTGGGTTTGTTTAGTTTTCCTGGTCGTGCTGTCGCTGATAGGGTTCGCCCAGAATCTGCTGAGACAGCTCTGGGGCTCCGGCCCTCGGGCTGAGATCGCTCTTGGGCTGCAGCACTTGGGCTCTCTGGGTCTGACTCTGACTACTCAGCACCTGGTTGTACATTGGTCAGTGGGTGGTGAGAAGTAAATAATAAGAAATAAAACATATAATACAATATGATACAATTGTGATATGATTATTAGTAGTAGTTGTATATATTAATTTAGATTTAATTAGTAAATAGTTCTTATCTCAGTTTTACAAGCTTCCTTATTTCTTTTTCCTCCACTTCTTCCTCTCCAGTGGAGGAGGGGAAGGGGATTTGTGAGAGCAGCTTTGTGGTATTTTACTAGCCGGAGTTATACCATGATATAACCTTAAGTTGAGAGGGGTAGAAATTGAACAGTGAAAAGAGTTGTAGGTGGGAGGGATTGCAAATCTTGGTCTGAGAGTGGAGCTGGTACATTAACCCTCAATATTTTCATAGATCAAAGAACCCAGTAGTAGCACTAAGTTGTCTTATCAATAAACCTGGGGTTTCTACATTATTATTTTCAGGAGCATCAGTGTTCAAGAAGTAACGTTCTTGAAATCTACCAGAACTTTATTAAACACCTCATTTGGTCTAACCTCTCAAATTATTGTCTAGTCTCAAATTCCCTTTGCTTGGGACAGAATATACCAAAGATAAGTAGATCTTTTCTGCTGCTTCTGGTTCCAAAGTTATGCAAGAGTTTTTTCTGCAAGCTGCAGTCTCTGGGACACCAGAAATTATGAAATCTCAGCCCAGCCTCCTAAGATGTAGTGTTGATAGATGGAGTTTTGCCTCCTCCTGATGTATGTTGCATGCTCTAGAGACAAGCACCAGTCAAATGCTCTTTCTGTTAATTTCACACTGTTTGAATTTAACACACAATTGTCTTGTCTTATTTGTAGCATATATAGGCCCTATAGATTATGGCAGTGATTTAAGAGCATGTCATAAAACTTCAGAGGAAAACAAAAAATCAACATGCTTTCAAGTGGCTTTTTTGATACCTTCTCCTTTTCTCCTTCTCTCCTCATATACTTTTACTATGTATAATGTGTTATGAAATAAATTCTTTGTCTTCTTTGTAACCCAGTAATAGGGAAATTATCTTTGTCCTTTTTCTAAAAGGTCTTGTTAAAGGATTCACGACTCCTTTGATTAAATTAAACAGCAGGGTAACTTGAGTCACTCAGCTGTTACTTTACCTGTAGGCATAATTACCATAAGTAATAAAAAAAAATAAAAGTACTCAGGAAAGTTCCTAGTGCCTGTATTTGTTCTGCGAACCATATGTGTTTATTAATTCCCTAATAAGAATTCAAGAAAGCAAAGAATGATGAAAGAAAATAACCATTAATGCCTTCTGTCCATGCTATGTTTCTCTTTGTATTACAGCTCTGTCAAAAGCTCAGCTGCAGTCCGGTTACTTATGGTTAAGTAACAGATTCCTCTTAGGTTTGAAGATTCCTTACAAAATTTTGATGCTTACTGGAAACTTCATGGCCCTTTTGTCATTGTGCTTTTATTTATGCCTATCCTTTATTCTTTGTTTCTGCAAACAGTCAAATTTCCCTTTGCTTGGGATACTGTGAGTAGTTAATCAGTTAATTTAGACTTTTCTGGATGTGGCTATGTGAATTTGCAAAGCTGATTTCACTTTGAAGCAAGTTGTATGCTGATTCCCTTTGCAAGAGAAAAAGAGGGGTCAGGGGGAGGAAGAAATGTCTCAAAATATCTCCTTTTTATCTTTGGAGAGCTTTTTTTGTGCTTTTTCTCGCCAGTGTTTCTTCTAAGATATCCTCATAGGGTTACCTTATCCTAGGCTGAAGAACAACATAAAGCAAATATAGGTGTGCACATGAAAAGTTTCTAAGATATTTTAAAAATGACCAATTCTGTACTCAGCATAAACACATCAGATATGTGAAGCATGTCCCAGGTATTTTCATATCTTCTACTTCGCAAGGAAATAACTCATTAGACTTCTTAGCTGTCTTCTGGGTGAAAAAGCACCAGGACACTCTCCTCTCCTGCTCTTAGCACAAAGCCCCCGAGCGTTGTTTGAGGTGCAGTACAGCATTACGAAAAAGGACCCAGCCTGTGCCCAGTTTTGAAGATAAAGTTCCATACTTCAGGGCTGTCAGTCTAACACTTTACACAAGCATTAAACAAACGCCCCCATACCTAGGCATCTCTCGATAGATGCAGAAAAAGGCTGCCATATCAGATCATACATCTTCAGCCGATCAGGGGTCCTGGTTCTTTGAGTCACAGTATAATATTGGGTGCTAATAAATCTGCCAACTCAAGAGTTATCTGGGTTTGCATTAGTCGAACGTGTGTTAAACAGTGAGTTTCTATTTACTGCCAATTAATAACCTCACCAGCTCAGGTGCAGTGCTGGTCTAACATGGCCACTTGAACAGATCTGGTGGACTGCATGACAGACACAGCATGTAAGCACCAGGCTTCATTCATGGGCAGTGTACCAGCGTGAATTACAGTTCCCTGTGAACACTTATAAACACCAGGATTTTTTCTTGGATTTTGAAAGCGAGGAAAGCTTTGCAGAGTTTTTATTTGGTTCGGTAATTTCAGTATATTTGTAACATTGCTGTCAAATATAACTTACTTCCATTGCAGAACCTTCTTTATCCACCAATCCAGGGAAAAAAAAAAAGTTAAAATACAAAATTTCTTTTTTTCAGTAGCATTATTTCCCCAAACTAACACAACCACCACCTGTCCAGTTGTGCAGCACATGTGAATGATCTGTGTGGCCAGGAACAGTATCCGAACTCTTTTGATAGTCACTTTTGTACTTTAACCAGCAGGTTACGCTCGCTCCTGTGACACATACAGCCTGCCCAGGAGTGCAGAGTGTGCCTGTTTCGCAGAGGCTGCCTCTCTGAGACACTTGCAAACCACAGCAAATTGGCCAAGTATGGGGGACGGGGGCAGCTACAGACATCACCAGCCATCTGTCAGTGTCTTTTTCATGTTATCTGATTATGGACAGGTTTGTCTGCAATTTTGAGTAAGGAGTAAGCGTTATTAAATAGATGTCTGGCTTAAAAGAATGCTTTGCTATTGCAAATTTAGCACTTGATTGACATCCCTGGCGACGGGAGTCTTCTCCCTCCCCGTGGGAGAAGGGAACTGTAGGTAGTTGCAGGCAGCACGCACATCCTCTCATGCCTTTCCTCGGGTGTCTCAGCCTGGGAAACCATGCTGGGAGTGAGAAACGGGTTTGGCCTTCGGGGCCATTAAGGAGCTCCAGTAGCAGCTGATGGTTAAGTAGTATACGGTCAAATATTCCCCAGTGGAACTTTGTTTTTTTCCTCTGGCAAGCAGAAAGGATTGGAATCATCTGTAGAGGATGAAATGTTTCCCTCACTCCTGCCTAACATCAGATGAAGAGAGGATTTTTTTGGAGGGAAGTTTGAGACACACACAGAGGGCAAGACCTGGATGTAGGAAAGCCCATTTCTGTAATGCCACAGGGAGAAAAGCATTGATGTTCAATAGAGAGGAACTAGCCAGGAGAGGAGTGGAAGTGGGTATCTGTAAATGACTACACAAAATGTAGAATATGGGAGGGAAAATGACTGCCTTAAGACTGTCCGTTTAGTGGGAGGCCTATTCATAAACTTCTCTTCCTGGTCAACCTATACTCCTTTATTGTTGCGTGCTAATCAGTTACTTAAGATCTCCAGCGGGGTACCATTCACTGTGGCATCATTGCGGTTTTCTCTGCGGAAAAAATAGCATTGTCACAAGGCTGGGTGCAGCTGTAAACAGCAGTAGTCCAGAGACTGTTGCTGGGGAGTTACGTCTTCTGCTCCAGGGGTAAAAAAGAGGCTATGTATTTATGGGGGTAGGAAAGTTATTGGGAAATGAAGTTAATAAATTTTTCTGGACAAGGAACAACAGGCATGTGCAAACAGTTCAGACTTGCCTAGTCAAAATGTGCTGAGCAGAAAGCAGGAGCTCACATCGAAATAGTTTCACCTTTGCCTGCCCTTTAATCCTGAACTGCCATATTTTCCATTAAACTTTCTTCACTCTGCTAATGCCATTTCTGTACTGCCACTTCCAGTTCATGAAACCCTCCTGTTCTTCTGAAAGTCCCTGCTGTTACATGAAGTTGCCCTGGTGCTTAAAGATCGTGAGTGGTTTTGTTTCTGTGGTGGTAAATGTTGCATCGTACTTACAATGAAATTTCTGTCCAAGACCATGTAAGGTGTTCACTCACAGCAAACAAACTGTGTTTGAGCTAATGCTACTGCAGTAGGTCAGTCTGAATTAAAAGTGACAGGATACTTACTGTTACAGGAAAAAAAAACCTGAGTGTGCTGTTAATCCAGCACCTAGGGAAAGCTTAGTGGAAATCCTCCAAAAGGACTTCATCATTTAAGACTGAAGTCAGTTACATAGTCTGGATGAAATTAATGGAATAACAAGAAAAAGGCAATAGAGACCCAGTATGTCAGTCCCTCTAGGGCTGAGATTTCCCTAAGATGTTTTTTACTGTTTCTATTAAAGCACCATCCAGCTGACATCAGGACTCCATCATGCTAGCTGCTGTCTCAGTATATAGTCCCTGAGCTGAAGAACTGTTTGCATTGCTTGCAAATAAATGTTTGACCAACTCTCAACATAACTGCATATTAGCCGCTTAAATCAGCTGGGACTGATTCTTAGTTCACCTGCAGAAGTATAAAATGGAATCATTCACTTTACATGACAAATATAAACCAGAGGTTTAAAATCATAAAATTGGTGTTAAACACTGAGTTCCTAGTGGCTTCAATATGATAAAAGACCAAAATTTTCAAGGTTTCCTTCTCTCTAGGTATTCCCTAAGCACAAAAAGCATTCAACAGATGATTCCCCTGGAGCTATATTGTTGAATTTTAGCATAATATGTAACAATTACAAATTGTGGGTCTGGGACAACACACCTGTAATTAAGAGCCACTTTACAGCTGTGCTTTATTTCAGAATAGCATGTTTTGCTGTTGTATTTGTAGCATTGAAGTCTAAACCTGAACTCGGAGACCTGCGTTCTGTTCTCTTTGTCTTTATTTACCTGACTATAAAATGGGCCAGAAGCTTTTCGTGTGTCATGACCATGCTGTATCAGCTCACTAATGAAACACTTGAAACAGGTTAGTCAGAGTGTTGCACGCATGTCGTTAGAATCGCTGCACTTCTGTAGTCACGTTGAACTACGTACTCATTCCCTGAAAACCCTTTTTCTTGTTGTATCAATGGGAATATTGTATTTTCCCTAAAGAAATGGATGTAATTAGAGAAACATATAGAGCTGAAGTTATTCTCTTCATTCCAGCTGATGCAATAATTCCTGACAGTAAAAGCCTGTGTTAGATGAGCGCTAAGAAAGTAGGTTCTGTATGAAAGACCATAATGGGTTCAACTTTAAGGAGAAAAGGAAATACACGTGATAAGGTTTCTTCTATGGCTACAGATGTTGCTTAAGTGGCATCATTCCAGGGACAGCCCTTGAAGGCATTCGTGCTTCAGAAAGTTGCAGGGACAAAGGGATAAATGAACCTTTGCCACGGGCTGTGGCAGGGTAGAAGATGCATGAAGGGAGATCCCGCAGAGCTGCTGACACGCTGTGTGTGGGTTACCTGGAGTAATTTATGCCTGTCCCCTCAAGCGCGAATTGCTTTCCAAGTCTCTTTTCTCCCAGGTTGACAGTCATTAGCTGCTGACTTAATTCCTCTGCTGGTTTACCTACAGAGCACAGCCTACAGAGGAAAGCAGGGAATGGGTACCAAACGTATGAGCCACCTTTTCTGCTTCACATAGTCTGCACAGACCAAAATGGGTGAACGCATCTAGGCAACATAACCAGGCACGTCAGAGGTGTGTAGTTATCACTGTCCCTCTGCGGGAATGTGGTCCAGCAGCGTTCCTGTGGAGTGGTGGGGTAGGTACGTTAGACTATCCAAACAGAGCCTGGGCTCCTATTTCAAAAACACATTTAAAAAGTCAATCCACGTTCTGCTGCTGCTTATACCTGTGCTGGTTTTGGCTGGGATAGAGTTAATTTTTTTCACAGTACCTAGTATGAGGCTGTGTTTTGGATTTGTGTTGAGAAGAACGTTGATAACACACTGATGTTTTTAATGTGAGGCTATGTTTGGATTTGTGATGAAAAGAATGTTGACAACATACTGATGTTTTTAGTTGTTGCCAAACATTTACATTAAGTGAAGACTTTTCAGTGTGTCATACTGCCCCTGTTCTTCTAATGAAGAAGCTGGGAGGAGACACAGCCTGGAAAACTGATCAAAGGGATGTTTCATGCCATCAAATGTCATGCTTGGTATATAAGTTGGGGGAGGTGGCTAGGAGGAGCAATCACTGCCTGGGGACTGGCTGGGTGTCAGTCAGCTGGTGGAGAGCAGTTGGTTTGGTTTTTTTGGTTTTTTTCTTTCTCCCCTTTTTCCTTTTTTCATTACATATTGATAGTAGTAGTACTATTAATATCATTATTTAATGTATTTTCAATTATTAAATTGTTGTTAACTCACAAGTTCTCTTATTTTCTTCCTCCAGTTCTCTCCCCCATCCCACTAGGGGAGGGAGGAGGTAAGTGAGCAGCTGTGTCATGCTTAGTTGCTGACAGAGGCTAAACCACAATGTTACCTCATGCCAAGACTGTTTCAAAATCCACTGCCATGCTGGACCAAACTGTTCCTACATCATCAACATGTAAACTGGCAGTTTTTAGCCAGTTATTGATGAGGTAGCACATCAATGTAAACTACTAACCTGCAGCCTGCATCATGCAATTCACAGTGCTTGGTGCAACTGAGCTCCGTTTATGCCTCAGTGGGTGCACATTCACTAAAATTAAAGGCAGGCCATCCATCAGGAGTCCAAGTGGTTAGAGATGAAAAACAGCTGCATGAACAGTGGGGTTTTTTTCTTCAAATTTGTGCCTCAAGAATGATGTAGATTGCTCAGTAGTTAATACTCAGTGAGCTCACCCTACCACCTTTCCATCAGCAGAGGCTCTAGTAAGGTCTTTCTTCATTATCCGCTTCCTTTTTTCACAGCATAGAAGAATAAAGCTCGGAGATACTAAATTTCCTACTATGAAATGTGTTACAAATTGTCTCAGATATTATGGGGAGGATGGAAAAGAAAGAAGGAAAAGGGATAGATGCAGACAGGGATGCGTATGCCACCCTTTCTTGTAATCACATGGATCTCACTTCCCTGGAGTACTTGGCTAAATATTTAGATCTGGCTACATATTTTTGTGTTTGATTTCCAATAGTTTCTGTTTGGAAAGGTCAGCAACCTTTGCAGAATTGTGTACCAAGTCAGATTTTAATTTTCCAGGTTGGAAGTAAGTCACACCAACAGATCATCAGAAGGTTTCTGGATACCTTGTGTCAGAGAGGAAGAGACTTCCAAGAACATGGTCTGTGGTGTCTCAGTTATGGGTACCGGGAAATGCCTCAAATTGCATACTACACAACCTAGTGCGAGTGAAGAACCGGTATGCACTGTCCCTGCCAGTGCATTCCCTGAAGATGCCTTGGTTCCCTGGCCTTGGCTTGTCCCACGTGCACCATTCAATATTCATCCCCTTTTGATCATCAGATTAAACAAAAATTTCTTTTCCTTTCTGCAGCACCAGAGCTCCTTGTATACATCAGTGGAAGTAACTAAACGATTTTAGTATAGGAAGCAATGAAACAGACTAATATTGTGGTTAATTTATTCAATTTCAATCACATTAAAACGCACATGACAACCCTCTGGCAATTAATTGTACAAGATCTTGTCAATAGTAAACACAGCTAGAGGGGAGGGAAAAAAACCCACAGATAAGATTTTTAAAAAATTCCTCCCCCCCCACCCCCCCTTACTACTTTCCAGTTAGACCTATCTTCAGTGTTACTTGTAGTAGCAGTAGTGAGGAGGAGAGAGAAGAAACAAGCAAGAAAAGGAAAAAGAGAACAAATAAAAATAAACCTTTTTCTTTTAAGTGGGTATGTTCTCCTAAGTGATTAAAAAAAAATTAAGCTATCTGCAATTAAGCTTTCTGCTATTAAGCCTACTGGTTGGTGGGGGTTAACAGGAGGAAACAAGTTAGCTGAAAAGTCAGTAAATATTGCAGAATCAACTTCCAGCTTGGCAAGATTTTTGTCTTTGTGGAAAAGACTTAAGGATGAAAACAGTTATCTTCGCATTTTAGTTCAGTGTAGAGATATTTCACATTAGATATACCCATTTTCTTTGTATGTAATTATGGTCCACAATAGCTCTGTCTCCAAACAAACTACTGTTTATTTTGACTGATTTCAGTGTGTACTGAAAAGGAATAAGTTATGAATTTGTGCTTTCATTAAGACTATAGAGATAAGATGCGCCTTGTTAGTAGGGTCTCCTAGGCTGAACTTAGTTCTCTATGGTTTTGTTTGTTTGTTTGTCAACTTCCATTTTTGTGCTTTCTCTCTCCTTCTTAATTCTGATGGTCCTGTCTCACTGAGATTTTGCAAAGGAGGCTTACACTCCAAGCTGCTGAGACAATGCTTCTAATTTGAAAAGAGTACAAAACATGTCCAGGCTTTATTGTTGTCTTTTTGCTAGTGTTTGATTTTTCTGATTTCTTTATTTTTAGTTACTCGCTGCATCAGTGTCATACTGATAGCCTTACCTAAGCATTTGTACCTATGATTTGATGAGAAGTTTTTCACATGAAGAGATAATTTGTGATGAGCTGGAACAGGCTTTTATTTGGGGCTCTGTATTGCTAGAAAGTCCTTAGTTCACTTTTCCAGGGATATGCTGCATGATTTCCTATGGCTGTGGAGATATCAGCATTTAGTAAATATAGCCTTGTGGGTCGGATTTTAGCCTAGCTTTGCTCCCATCAAAATTAAACTGGAGTTCTAGTGATTTTTATGGAAGCAGAGCTTTGCCCAGCAGAAAATTCTTTTGAAAATCTCTGTTTAGTAAAAAGTGGTCTTGGAGGCAAATTCTTGATATGAGTTGTATACATTTTTGTGAGATATAATCCCAAACATTAACAGGGTTTGAGCCATACGGAGTAAATTGGTTACTGTGCTTGTGAGTTACGTCATTCCTCTATCACTTTATTAGTAAATCATCATGCATTTTGCCTGACTTTTCTCATGTTTTCCCACTTTGCAGTGATGGTTTTACTCCCCAGGAGAAGAGGGTTGTAGGACTGGTTAGTTCAGTGTGAGTGAAGCTATGTTTACACTAGAAAGCTTGCTGATACAAATTTTGTCAGCTTGCAACAGCTGACTCTGACATGTGCTCAGAAAAACACAGATTTGCTGCTTCAGCTCGTACTTCGTGCAGTCTCCTGGCTGGTTGGTACCCTGTGGTCACACAGCACACATGTTCCCCCAACTGCCTGTTGGTATTGGATCCTGCAGGATGTGCTTTTTTATAGTTTATGCAAAAGCACAGAGGAGGGCATAGGAAATCATGGGTGGGTGGGGATGGCTCTCCATGGTTTTTCTCCAGTTCTTAAAATCCACAGTGCCTAGTGGCTACCTCTTCTGGGCATGATCGTGGGTCCTGCTCATAGCTGGTCTCTGCTTATATCTAGGCCACACAGTTCACCTGGGTCTGGTGTAATTTAAGTGACTATTAACGCTGCAACAGAGCCAATGGGATTTTTCAGGAAGAAGCAGCAGATGGTGCACGGCAGCACCTGACAGGCAGTATGGGTGATGGAACCTGGAAGACCTAGCAGCACCCAAGAGGTTTGGTGGTGGGAATTTTGCCCAGCCCTCCAGTGCAGGCCACGGGCCTGTGATACTTCCACAGCCTTGAGGTGTAATTTCTTTCTTATTTTCCTTTCTCTTTTCCACCACAAGGTGCCTGTGGTATTGAGTGGACCCTGTTTCAGCCTGATTTTTAATTCCTGGTATTTCGGAGTAATGCCAGCAGTGACTGTAGGACAATGAGAGGGCTCAAGGCCCCTGCAGCCAGTGTGCCTGTGCTCGCCACCTGAAGCAGATCCTACAGCCGGCTACCCTGTCGTGAGCCTAGGGCTCCTCTTAGAGGGACTGGGTTGTCTTACTCCACCTGAAGCCAGGAAATGTTTTGGTATGCTGTTAGCAGTCTGACTTGCCTGCATCTCTCTGAGGCAAGCATTTTTCATGCTATCTCCTTTTCCTATGTATTGAGGAGTATCTGGCATAACAAAGTTGATGCGGTGACTGGTTGAAGGTAACAAAGTCTCATCTGTTGTTTTTCAACAGCAAAGCACTGAGCAGAGTCGCTGAGGAAAGTATCACTTTACCCCTGTGTCTTAACATGTGCTTAATTGTTTCTTATTTTTGGTATGGTTTTTTTTTTTTGTGTAAATAGCTCAAGTATTTAGAATGTTGTTGACCATGTCAAAAGGAAGGAAAAAGGTGATACAAAATATCTGTTGGTTCTCGTATGCTTACGCTGAACTTTATCACACATTTTTAGTGTGTTTAACAAAAAAAAAAATCTAAAAAATAAATAACTCATTCAGAGCAGAGAAGAGATTCTGTGGATCTGCGAGTTGCGTGTTACCTGTTCTGGCAGCACTAAAAGGTGCAAGCTGCCCGTGGTCCCGGTTTGTTTACATGTAATCGTGGTTATGTTGTCTTCCAGCACGCAGCGGAGCAGCTAAGGACTGATGGGCATCTGGCAAACACTGTTGAGACCAGCTTATAAAGTGATGATGTTAGTGGTCAAGAAACGCTGCACAAGGAGAGAGAGGACCTTGTTGCCTACTAGCAATGCGTAACAGATGAATGTAATTCCCCCTGAAAGAAGTTTTACTAGTATTCCCTTTGCCATTTTCTGCAAAAGCTTGGTCTGTTTGGGACGGGGAAGTTGGTCTTGAAATTAGTTCTGCGTTTTTTCAATGCGTGAGTGCTGGAGACTTAAAAACATAAAGAACACCAAACCATGAACTCAGGCTTAAGTCACTAGCAAGTTTTTCAGGCACCACGCTTTTATGTCCTTATGTCACTTATTTTGATGCTCAGGGACTGGATCACTATTTTACTAATTTTTGAAATGTATTCCTGGTGTATTTCTGTTTTGCAATATTTGAAACCCTACCAGATGGCTCGCTCTGTTCCTTGCTGCATAGCTGGGACAGGCTTTTGAAATAAAATAGCTACTCTCCATGTTCTTTCCTTTATTTTTCAACTCTACAAAGAGCTGCCATTTTTAAAGGATAGGAGGGAGGACAGGTTGTAGAGCTGTGTATGGAGACAAGATGTTAAAAGTGTAGAATTTTGTCTAACCATTGTCCCTTGTCCTCATTTGGTGGCAGGTTTCAGCCTGGTGTTCCTCAAAAGGCCAGAGAACCATTGGTAGTGTTACCTCCCTGCCACCCCCCAGTCCTTTTCTGTTCCCCAGAGGCTCTTCCAGCCTGTTCACACATTCATAACGCTCCTGAGCATGAAGAGGGAGACACCGCTGAAGAGAAGGGGCTGCCCCCAAACTGGGGCAGGTTTTATTTCCAGAACTGGCTTGCAGTTCTGATTTGCCAGGGTGGGCTTCCCTGACTGAGCGCTGGCCACCTCTCCCTCTGTCATAGCTGCTGGTACCTGCCCTTGCAAGATCCAAACTGCTGTCGTTGCTCTTCTGGTTGACCTTGGAGGGGAGCTGAAACGGTCTCCCATCCCCACAGGCTGAGGAGATCCTGTGTTTATCCATGAGCATGGAGCTGAAGCAGTGCTCTTGTCTTCCATAGGCCATTGTCCGTCAGGTCACAGCGGCTGCTGGAGAAGAGGCATTTTCAATAGACTGGGGATATACGTGTAGGTGTTGGCAGTCCGAGTCACTGGCATTGTGGAGTTAAATCCTGGTTGGCTTTGTCACCGTCATGGATACAAATGCTGTAAGTGACTGTTTCTTGAGGGCTGCTGGGGCACTGTACAGGTTATATCGATGACCACATGTTTTCTGAGACCGTGTACTATTCAAGGAAGGTGATGTAATCAGGGTTAAAAGAGAAACAGATTTGCAAGTTTCCTGAAGCCTGTCGGGACTCGTATACCAGTTGTTAACTTTGCAGTGTGAATCTGGACTATGAAAGCAGTTGTCACTATGCTGAATGCGGCCAAGAAGAAGGAGCAACTTTGTGCCGCGTAGTAGTACATTTCAAAAAAAATGTGAGACATTCAGCACAGCCATTATTTATTTTATAAGAAGGAGACACCTTGCTTACAGTACCATGCACTTACTCTTTTGAAAAATGTAGTTAGATACGGTTGTTTTAACAAGATTCCTTCATACTTCTGGGGATCCATGATGTGTCTATGTGGTAAAAAAAAAACAAAACAACACCATAGAAAAGGAAAATCTGGTTTTACCTGCCCCCAGAAAGCTATCTGCAGGTATGTGAAATAGGTGGTGTTTGCAATGTGACAGTTGATCTTTATTTTTCTTGACTTTTCTAAACACTAAAACCAAGACTCCACTGGTGTATCAGTGCTAAATAGGAATAAATTTGTGATTTTGATATATCTTGAAATCTTTCTTGCAGCAGCCATTTTTCATGAGGAAAAAAAAGTGCAATCCAAGTGTAATTCACAAAAAATCAGAATGTATAGCCTGATATATCTAATGCTACCTCATACAGCAGTAAAAAATCTGATTAACACTCTAGTCAGCTCTTATTTTGAATCTCTGAAGTGAAAATAAGAATGTAATCTAAAATTATGTAAAATCTACCTTTTCAAACTGTCCAGTTTAGGAATTGGATTAAGTCCTTGAACAAAAGGACCTTTCCCATTTACTTCAGTAGTGTCTGGATAAGGACTACGTGACATATGGACCTTTTCCTGTATTGAAGGAATAATAATAATAACAAATTCAACTTTAAATACGTACTGAGGTGTTAGAGGAGTTCACCAGAAATATGGCTATTGTTCTTAAAAAAAAAAAATTTAGACTTGGATGCATGCTGTGGACTTCAGTTCCTATAAAAGGCATGCAAAAACCTACTTGAGGCTGCTATTTAGTAAATGAATGTTAATGAGAAAATTTTATATTTAGAAAATCTTGTGTTCTTTGCAAGTGTGAATGTTGGAACCTGGTCCGCCTGATGTCCTAAATAGTCGCTGACTTAGAAAATGCTGTGTTACACAATCAAATGCCACCTTAATAACGTTGTAATTGTATAGCCAATCGCAATCAATGTACTAATCATTGTTAGAAAATCTAACACTTCCTCTTCAAAATGTTATCCTGATTATTAACATAATCAATATCACATGTAGCTGTACCAACTGATAATAATGAAAGGTCATTTAACACTTGTGGAGCACTGTGTGACTTCAGATCAAAGTACAAACTTTTGCCTCTTGAACTGCAGCACTAGTTCTTTCAAATTGTGTTTTATTTTAAAAAATATCTAATTTTCTACAGGCTTAGCCATTATTTTTTCTGCCTCCCCCTTCCCTGCAAGGTGAGGATTACAAGGGAAAATTAAACCTGGCACTTTTTTAACACCCTTTTCTTTTCCAGCAAGCTTCTGACCAAATTCATGCTCCCCTGGATTGATACATCTGATTTTTGGGGGGAATTTATCAACCCTTGGACTTGTCCACAGCAGCAGAATAAGTGCGGCAGGTATGTTTTAATTGAACTCCTAAAAGGAGATCCTTACCCTCTGTATGGCAGCAGCTGGTAATACCCCATTCCAGCTCTGGTCCTAGCTCAGGGAGGTCTGTGCAGACAAGCATAAGATGTTTTGTGTCCTAGAGAAACTCAGACTTATCTAGAAAGCTCAGACTGAAGTCAATGGCAGCATTTTCCACTTGCATGTAGCCTAAAATACGTTAACACCTGAGTATTATTACCAGTCACATTTAAGAATTAACAAGAAAGACAACATTTTGTTTGCATGCAGATACTAAAATAAAAAACATTGGGCTTGCACGTTGAAGTCACTGCTTCCTTCAGTGAGATGATATCTGATATTGCCATGTGAACAGAAGCATAAAATCCTTTCATGGGATTAAATAGCACGTATCTGTAGGTAGCATTATGTTTATAGATTTTGCTCAGTTAATATATTTTCCTCTCTCTTTCCTGTTGCTTACTGTGGAGTAGAAAATGTGCTGATTCAACACCCATTCACGTAATGGTTGTTATGTTCCCTGATATTATAATTGGCCAAATAATTAAGTTATGCTCACTGCAGAATTACAACAGGGCAAAAATCACCTTAAAATTTAGCATTAGGGATGCAGGAAAATAGCTGTGAAATGAAGTTCCTTTTCCAGTGACACATACCTACCTTCTGCAACACCAAGTCCTCCAAAAATGTGCAGTACTTGGAGGCTTGACAGTTAAATTAGAGGCTGCAGTGTGTATTTCCCTCAGGAGGGCTGAAAGGCAAGGGGAGGTGACAGGCTCAGGGTGCCAGGGAAGGGGGGGTGGTCTGTAGCACAGTGTCTGCCCACAGTCATTGCTTTGGGCAGGGAACTTAACGCCAGCGAGACAGAGGCTTCAGGGACAACTTGCTCAATAAAATGTGTTGGGTTTGCTCAATGATTTGTGCATTCGGTAACTGTGGAGGGACAGCAGAAGAGAGGGAATCTGACCCTCTCCTGCTCATGAATTTTCCAGCAGACTCCTGCCTGTTACTCAGAGATTCCTCTAAGCAGGGAGGTCTTCATGAATTGCCAAGGGTCCAGGACATGGTTAGAGCTGAGTAAATAATAAATAGTTCTTGTAATATTGAGATTGTTCAGGTAAATCTGTGCATCTGAACATTTTTTTACACCAGAAATGGAAATGGATTAGCACAAGGATTTAGAGGACCTGGAATATTTTCTCTTTCTGCAGCCCACGTGAAATAAATGCAGTGATCCCAAGAGATGTGTGAATTCCCAAGGTCTGATTTCCATTTCAAATGTTAGGATGCTACTATCCAAAATGTCTCCAAAACTTGATCTGTACAAAGAGAGCTAGAAAACACTCTGATACCCTTGGTACAGGCATTCTCGCAAGATGTTCTTTTAAGGACTTGTAGTGTTGATGGCTGAAGGACACACAACATTTATTTAACCATGTCACACATCAATAGGGTCTGGTTAAGTTTGATTCTGCATTAAAGGAATTGCATTGGAGGCATCTCATGTTTCCTGAATTAGTTTCTTTGTCATCATTAAACAGCATCCTGATTTTTCTCAAGAACACTGGAGGTAAAACTACTTGGAGATACCAAGAGGGAAAAGGAAGGTCTAGGGTATTTACCTGGTGTAAATTTGTGTAATTAGCAGGATTTGTGGCTTCTTTTATGTCAGCTTTGCTATCTGTTTTCCAAGAGTTTCAACAGGGGAATGTGAGTTAGGACAACCAGGAGAACGCTTTGCTACTTGGAAAGGGAACGAAGAGAAGGAAAAGCCCCCAGCCAGCATCACCAGACTTCGGATCAGGCCCAAGCAACAGTGATCAACAAAGGTGCAAAATGAATCACCTATTCCTCTCCACTTCTACAGCATGGTGGGTGAGGCACATTTTTTTACAGTAGAGGCAGCAAATGTTTATCTACGCTGCTGACTGGGTGGAAAAATGACATTCAACTCTGTGACTGTATCTGCCAAATACTTTAGGTTAGACGTGCTACCTAATAATTCAGTCTTGTATTGCTGTGTTCCCTGAAAATAATTCAAGCCTTGTTGTATTGGGTGTAACAGCTGTAATAATAGAGTCCCTTCGAACAGCTCAATTGAAGATGATGACCGTGATTAAGTGAACGCAACAGAAGAGATGAAGCGACTTACCAGAGATGGTAACATCAGCTATAGACACCAGGTCTCCTGGCTCCCCTCCGCCAGTGCTACTTACCAGACGTCATGCAGTAAATGTCAGTCACGCAGGCAGTGGTAGTGGATGGTACAAATTAAATGGCTGTAAGAAAGAAATTTTCATGCTGAATTTGCATAGCATTGAGGACAAACAATTGACAACAAAATGGGGCATCAGAACGCCAGCTTCAGAGACTGGAAGATGAAGAGAAGTTAGAAGATGTAGTTAGATCACTGAGCCTTACTTGCTGAAAACATTCACCTTTTCATGCAGGCAAACCAATACCAAGGTTTACGTCAGTTGTAATTCATGTTCAGTTTTAAACTTCCACCCCGTCACCCCAGTGTTGAGTTCTCCGCTTGGATCAAAGCAGAAGCTGTGTGCTTTCCTAGAAAGACATCCAGATTTCACCATCTCCCTTGTGTTAAGGGTTTTTCTTTTAAGGAGGATGACTCTTGTCTGCAAGGAGAGAGTTCCCACCATGATGGTGAAAGGCTAGCTAACTTTGCAGGCACTGGCTAAATTGCAAGTTATTACGTTGTTCTCTTTGTGCCTTGGAGCAAAATCCTGAGTGTACCGTTATCAGTGTCCTTCTGCCCAAAGGCAAGAGATAAGACTCGCCTGTTTTCTGTGATTGCTCCAGTTCTGCACAGTGGAGGCATTCGAAGCATTTTGTCTTTGCTGCCTGCAGTCCGGCTGACTTGCAGGAACCCAGTGGTCAAGCAGACAGTAAGGGAACGGAAGTCAGATTTTGAGGGAGATACGTTAAACCTTCAGGTAGCCTGATTAAATAGTTAAAGGGTCTTGCATCAATAGCTGTGTTTGAGTGGTGAGACAGCCATACTGAGCATTGCTTTACTCTTGTATTTGGCTTGTACTGCATCTTCAGAATCTGTGGATGAAATCCTCATCTGAGTGAAGATGGAGACATTTTTGCCTAACAGTGAAAAATGTCCCACACTGCATACTAATCAGTAAAACCATCAACCCCGAATGTTTACATCCACCTGCAAGACCCATAGCTGAAAAATGATAATGTTATGCTAATGCCATCACTAAGTGCATTATGTTTATGCTTAGAAGCAGTCCAGGTAGTGCCAGGTTGATAGGAACATGCAGGGGGCTGGGAAAAGCATTCCCAGCACACTCACCTAAGCTTGCCCTGCTCCTCTGCTTAATGGAGACTTTCAGTCTCCAAAGCAGCACACCTACCCTGTTCCAGCAAAATCCCTCTTGCTTCCCCCCTTTTCTCTTAAAAAATCAATTTATTTATTACCTTTCAAGATTTTTTTTTTTTAATATTCAGTTAAATACAGGTAATAAGTAATCTCTCTACAGCAAGATGGTGGGGGTGGGGAAACACTTCAGCTGCCTGAAAATACTGAGAAAGGAGTAAAAAGAACCGAAAGTGTTTTTTTTAAATTGCATTCGTGGCAATAGATCCTTATGCATACTATCATGAGTAACATAATGCAAATTGCCAAGGCTGACAAAGCTGCTGTAGAGCCAGAAGCTTTTTGCTTTCAATCCTCAAGTGAAATGGAGATTAATCTGAGCTCCCAGCGTAGCTCAACAGATTTTGCCAGTCTTTGTTTCTTATCAAATCAAAATGAAAATGACACTTTCCTTTATAATAATGTAGAAATGTAAATATAATTTCAAATATAACCAAATTAATTACTCTAAATGGATACATAATACCAAGTAAATACCTACGGAAACAAAATCATTAATTGATTGGGCTTCTTATTACAATGGAACTGTTTGCAAATATTAACAGCTCCTTTTCTGAGGCACTGAACTCTGACATGATGTTTACACTTCCATATATTTTTAATGATCACATAGTTTACTGTTTGAATAAAACAGCACCATATGCTTTAGTTGTATTAAATACTGCAAACACTGAACACTAAATATGGAATAAATTGTCATGTAAGATAGTTAATATTGGAAAGACCCTCTAATATGCCACATCACTTTAGTTTTAATATGCCAGGACTTTGCTAAATGAAATGCCTCTTTTCATTAACTATAAAGTAAAAATTTCTAATAGAAGCTCTGGTAAAAAGCATAGGCTGGACACATGTCTTCATTTGGTTTAAAAAAAAAAGAGGAAGAACATTTATACCTTATAATACAAATAGAAGCATTTTCATGACTTGGTTTTCTTGACAGATTATTTTTTTTTCAAGTGCAAGTGGAAAATTATCTTATTTAGATCTGTTTCAGAGCAAGGAAGGGAACTATTCAAGAATAAATGCAGCATAGACTGGCTGTACTTTGACAGCTAGGATGGAGTCTGTATTTTCACTCAAGTGTCAAAAGTCAACCACTGGAAAGGTACTGAAAAGCCAGTTTCTTTAACAACAGCCTATATATATATGGAATTCTCTTTCTAGCATGATAGTGTAATAGTAGATAGTCC
The DNA here is from genome assembly GCF_000690775.1 of Eurypyga helias. Taxonomy (NCBI): domain Eukaryota; kingdom Metazoa; phylum Chordata; class Aves; order Eurypygiformes; family Eurypygidae; genus Eurypyga; species Eurypyga helias. The sequence continues at coordinate 79,331 of NW_010258513.1, forward strand.
TTTTAATTTTAGAATAACCCAATGCAGCCCAGAAATTATTTTCAGTATGGGACCAGGAGACATGCATGTTTACAGTACTCAAGGGACACACCTGAGTTAAAATTTATCTAACTAGTACTCCTCTGCGAATGAAAGTCGTTCTTCTCACCACATCTCCTGGCTTTTATGGTTCCACCCTTTCATCGCCAGTTACAGGGAAGACTTCGAGGAGTAAGGAAGGAAGTCTGGGACTCTGTTCAGTCTCTTCTGAAACTGCCAAGCAGACCTTGACACCAAATATGTCTTTCAAAGAAATGACATTTAACCAAAAGCTTGATCTGTAATTGGATACTATCTAAATCCTATAATGGAAGTAATTTACCAGATTGGTTTGGAGGCGTACTAAGGCATTATAGGAACCATGGTCTGCATCGCTGATAATGTTATCCATGCACTTGCTAGTCCATTAGCAGAGTGATTCATCTGAGAGCTGCAAAAGGGCCAGACCACTCTCCCAAACACACAAACATCTAGACAAAATAGATCACAGAAGCAACTAAGCAGCTGTTCCCTTTCCTGCCATACCTGCTCCTGGTGTATGATGGAGCAAATGGCCATTAGGGCTCCTGCTTTTAACAAGATTGTATGTGCCTCTTTGAAAAATGTCTTTTGAGATGGATGTGTTTTCCTAGCAGATATTACATGTAGCTGCAGTTCCTGAACTTGCTGTTCAATTAAGGACAAATCTTGAACAAAATATGCAGCTGCAAACTACTGAACTTAACCTGGCATTAGCCAGCATTAGAAAGGCATGCTCTGATAACTTCAGCAGGCAGAGGAGGTTATTTAAGGGAATGTATTCTCCATCTCGCATAATCACTGAGATTATTTCTTGCTATCTCTTCCTTGTCCTCCCCACCCAGAGCTAGACTGCAGCTGCAGAGATGCCAGCTGTGCTGGCAGGGGCAGGCACAGCTTCATGCTTGGGACCGCTGTGAGTAGTGGGGGCAATGGGCCCCTCCACAGCCTAAAATGAGTATGCCAAGTTGGGGAGCAGGGTCAAGGGTTGCATCACCTTTCTCCTCCTAACTAGCGTGCAGGTTATAAGGTCAGTGTGCAATTTGGCTGTGGTTCAGAGGTAAAGGGGCCCAACTGGTTTCTTTCAGTACCTGGATTCTAACCAATTGTGTCAGTGCAATATGAATTTGTGTGTAATACAATACCAGGTTCAGTTTGTTCAAAGCGAGGACTTTTTAAAGGTACAGTCAGAAATAAGAACAGTTCATCAGCCTGAGTGTATCATAAAACTCCACTTCAAATACATATAAATAGCAATGCTCAAATAATCCCTGAAGTGCCTGTAATTTATTGAGTCCTCCTGAGTATCACCGTCACTATGGTCAGGTAGAGATAAGTGGATTAGTTCTGGATATGAGCATCTGAACTTATACTTCACTGCTCAAATTCATACCTACTGAATTTGAGCCTATCATCGTGTTGTAGGGCTCAGCTATCTAAATTTGCTATGGTTTAACCTGTCCAAGATACTTTGCGTGAAAAAAACAACTTGGGGTGGATACAGATGTTCTTTGTTTGATAGAGAGGGGGAGCTTCCTCTAATCTCCTGGTAATATTATTGCTGTTCATATCTATTTGTTTCCAACTACCAGGAAACACTGCCTCATTTAGTGTGGTCAGAATGCCGACCATTAATTCTTACATTAATTGGTTTTCTTCTGCCTGTCTCTATTTATCTGCATGCCCCCAGTAACTCTGACATCAGTTCTGACAGTGTAGGCTGTTTGCTTTCTGCTTTTCACAGAACAGAACAGGTGACAAGCTGCCTTCATCAGTGTTGCTCTGCAGCAGTATTAAATGCAGACATGAGTCTGACTCGATATTCTGCATTGCTTGACATTTGTTTTCTGCCAACCACTTCAGTGGCTGATAATGAGAGTTTTCTTGTTCAGTCTTTCTTTTTACTGCAAAAAGTTCATACCTACTAAATTTAGGCTTATTATCAGCTATTACTATGTTGAGGATATGATATCTAGAGAAAATAGATGTGCTCTACCTCCATTTTTGTGTCAGTGTCTTCTTCTAATGCTTTCTTTTAAGAGCAACAGGTAAGTGCCTCCAGCAGAACAAGTAAATCTCTGCCTAGCTTGATCCAGAAGGCTTTTGCTTTGCCACCGGACAGAACCTTTTCACCTGTTTTAGTTTATATCTTATTTCTTCTCTTTCTGAATACTGGGCAGAGATTTGGCTTTTGCTTTTCACTCTAGTGTCTGCAAATTCACGTTCTGCTTATTGTGGAGTCTGCCTTTGATTTTTGCATGCCTTTTCCTGCTTACTCCTTGCCTGTAATATGGGATCCTCTGTAACATTAGGGTATCATTCACTGGCGTCGTCAGGCTGGATTAGATTGCTTTTCTGAACAGGAAAATGACAAAAGTTGATTCCAGGTTCTTTGTGCATTTGGAGTCATCTGGTCATTTAGGCCACGTCAGCTACAAAGATAGCCAGGGACCAGATTTGAGGGGAATTAAATCTGTCGGCTCCGTGACTGGTCCCACCTCTTTGCGTGGAGGTATAAGGGCTGCGGCACAGTGTGGGGCAGTCCCAGGAGGGCAGCCCACGGTGGCACTCAGAGCAAGCACCATCAAGGCGGAGATGTCCCCTGATGTGAGCTTTCCACAAAATGTGCCCACTGGCCACCAAGCCAGTATCAGCACCCACCAGGTGTGTGCTGGGAGATACCGTGGGCAGGAGTCCTTCCCAAGTCAACCATCCTCCACCAACACCTATGCCTGCTCAGAGCCATGTGGTGTAACGCAGGAGTATGGTTTGGGACACACACACCCAACACACAGTGAGCAGTGCCCAACAAGGTCACTAGTCAGGCCAGCAACCCTGAGCTCAACCCAAGGACAGTTCTGAGTTCTTCTGTCTCTCTGCTTTCTCCTGGCACCTGCTGGTTTTCAGCTGTACCTTGTTCTCTATCACACAAAGTGCTTTGAATTCCCACACTATGGTTTCCCTGTCAGCCACTTGTGAGCTAATTGGAAACTGTTAAAAACACTAAGTGCTTCAGAACCTGCTGTTGTCACAAATTAAGATAATTCCTGGTGCTCTTCCCTTTGGCTGGTCTCCTAAGTCAGCAGGTACCCTCTGCTTACAGGTTTCCATCCTGTTTCGGATCTGGATGGGCTTTTAAAGGTGTGTACTCTCTGAAATTGCTTAGAGTAGTAGCTACAATGTATGGGATATGAACCTGAGGAGCCTGTAGTTTAGGCAGCTCAGATGGCCAGCTAACTGACACACCACCTCGGGGTAAGCTAACCCACAAGGAGGAGAAGGTTTCTGGGACCTGCAAAGTTATTGCCAGTTACTGGTTACTGTCTGGCAACAGGCTGAGTGCTTTGCATCTTCCCATAGTTTCTGCCCCAAAACTCAATTTTGTTGTCAGAAGGCTGTTGTTGTGAGTGTCCTGCATGGTGGGAGCCCCTTATGAAAAGCTCCAGCTGGTTCCGCTGGACTTCAGTGGGATTTCTCAAAAAATAAAGCTTATTACTGAGAGATATGCCTTTTATTCAAGGGTAGTAAGTGGTTGTCCCTAAAGTCAGTGAAAGAGGTTTCTTTCCTGGAAAAATGCCTTTGGGTATAATGCTTCTCAAAGAGATGGATAGGAAATTTTCATTGCAATTCTAGAGATGTTGAAAACAATGGGTTCCACCATCTACCCAGTGTTCACTTCTGGAAAGAAAGCTCCACAACCTTTGTTTCTCCCACACAGGCTTCCACCATCAGTGCTGCTGCCAGGGGCACAGTATATTATGGCCAGCTGACCCAGGCCAGGGCTGCTTCTCATTAGCTCCAGCAAAGTGAATTGAGAGCCCAAGGAGGCACATGCTGTGGGAAGCAGGACAGCTGGGGAGAAGACAAAGGGTTGATGGGTTAAGTGTATAAGTGAGCAGCAGGACTGTGTCCATGTGGTGCTCCCCAGCAGTTTGTTTCCCTGGTGATGGCAAGGTCCTCAGTTTTATGAGGCATGCTCCATGCAGGACCCAGGACTGGTGAGAAAGAGAAAGGCCAAGTCTCCTAAAGGTACTTTGTCTCTCCTGTAATCAGGAAGAAGGGAGAGGATGGAAGCAGGATGGTTTATACGGCTATTCTGGATTTTCCTGGCAGAGGTCACCCTGGAGAGGCAATCACACTGGAAGAGGATTAGAAGAGCAAAATGTCCTTCAGCCATCCGGAAGGACAGTTGGTCTTTTAACGTATTTCCACTGTGTCCCCATGACATGGGCTTTGCACCTGCCAGAGATTTCATCTGAGTAAATGAGGATAACATTTCTCACTGCTGGCAAGATATCCCAAGCATCCAGAGGAGCTGCAGGGTTAAGAAGCCACATGTTTCATTCACCTCTTTAAAGATGGCCACTCTCTTTCAGCTCATGTCAGCACCCAATTCTTTTCCCTTTGAAAAACAATAACCATCTTGATATTTTTCCATTTCTGAGCCTTCTCCAATATCAAGATTTCTACAGAGAAGGTAAAAAATATTAATTGAAATTAATTCTATTGTGTGTATTTTGCCATCAAAACAAATAAAGTTACTTCAAATTTCTGGGAAATAGATATTCTGATTTATTTAATCTGTCTGGGAAATGGCTTACTGGCTGTTCACAAATTAATGATTCTCAGCTTGAGGTACTGATGGGAATTTCTTATTACAGTCACATGTCGGGGAGGGAATTTACGTTCTTAGACATACCAACCCCAAACCCTAACTGTATCGATATTAGAGAAATACAGCTGGGAGCTGCCTGCAGAGATCCTCTTTCACCAACAGCCTCCTGTCCAGTGCTGCTTGGAGCACTGCAAGCACAACCCAGCAATTGTGTGCTGGGAAGCCTTCTCTTGTCAAAGGGGGCTACCTGGTGTGAGCTGTGCAGGCACACGCAAACCAGCAGCTGACACGTGAGAACTTGTTTAATTTCTGCTGTGAGATTACTCTTTTCCCTTTTCTCTTAAGAAAAACAAGCTTTACTTTTTGTGTGTGTTCTGCCAGGTACTAATGACAAGATGTAATTTTTAGTCAAATGAGAGTGACAGGTGTAATTGCAGCTGTGGGCCATGATTTTCTGTGCAGCACTGGTTACTGTAAATAATGCCGCATCATATGTAAGTTTTATGTTTAGCTGCTGACACCTAGATCTGTGAATGCTATGAACGTGGTGGCATTAGCACATGGGAAAGTGGTGAGAATACAGGCATTTCTAAATGTTACGTGAATCCAATCTAATTTTTAGGTGCCAAAGTGCAAATATTTCTCCTCTGTAGATTTTGAGTAAATTTCTACACGCATTGCCTTCTTGAGGCAAAAATATTGCTCTTGTGGTTAAGTAGGAGGGTTTAGATAACCCTGACCTTTCCAAGGCTGAGCTTATTTGCATTTCCAAACTATATTTCAAGTGCAATAACTAACCTAGAGTAGTTTGTCATGGGTGAGACAGCCAACTGAATGGCCATCATGCTGATGGTCCACTATCACCCTTTGGAGGCTCACTACATCTGTGCTCTTAAGTAGGTGTATTATATATAGGCCTCCCTGGTGAAGTTTGGTTGCTATTTGAACTTCAGCACTGGAGAGCTTTTGTATTGTTGCCAAATGGGTAATAGCACTGATTTGGTAAATTCAGCCATATGCCCTGTCTGTAGCTTACTGCAGTTTACAGAACCTATACAATCCATTTACTTTATTGTGTCCTGTAACTTCTTTGACAACTTACTTTGCTGATGAGACTTTTATTTTTTTTTTAATGTATGATCTCAGTAGTAGGCAGTACTTCTTCCCTACTTTTGGAAAATTTCAGTACAATAGCGTGGTTGTTTTGTACCATTTGGCAGGAGAGCAAATGACCTAGCCACCCTGGTTAGGAAGGGCTGTACTGAATCTTGTTGAAGGGTGAAGTTGAGGAAGATCCCGTACAGTCTAAGGCTATAAATATCTGCTTATGTCAATACTAGGAACAATTTCAGGATCAAGATTCTGATATTAGGACCTTCTGTATACTCACTAGTATGCAGCTGTGAAGTGTGGCCTGAGTTCTTCAGAAAGAAAGTTTCCATCGAGACCATGAAGCTTCCTGGGAGCTGCAGGGCAGTGCTGTGTCGAGACCCTATGCCTGACTGCCATACAGCCACAGCAGCACAGTGCTGGTCCCGAAACCATGCGTTTCTAAAAACAGAAAAAGAGGATGTGTGTCTGGCAGATGTGCATACACGGTCCTTCCTCTGGCAGCCTGACCAGAAAGCATCAGCTGAACGTAAGGTAAGGTGGCCCTGATGCATCCTCCAGCTTTACTGTTCCCACACCTTTACTGTGTAGGAAGTCTCACCTGCATGCCCTTCTTTCTCAATAGTTTTCTCACTCCTTTGTATGTCAGACCTCTCCCCCTGCCCATTGCCTGAGCCCTCCTCTTTGGTTTTGTTGTAACACCCTACAGCAGCGGATCCATGTCAGGAGGTGGAGTCTGCAAATGGAAAGTCCATCTTGACGATGCTTCCCAGGACTAACCAGAGGCCATTCCCTTATAGCACAGAGGTATGTGAAGTTCCCGACCTGTACGGGGTAGAAACCATGAAGCAAGTCTATCATCCTCATGAAACTGAAGTCTTGTGGAGGGTTTGATTTTGGTTTGGGTTTTTTTTCCTTAATACGTTCTCTGAGAAAGCAAGGAAAATCTTTCATAGTTTAATTCATAATACTTCTGATGTAAGTCTAAGAAATTGTGATTTCTTTGCACTGGAGAGGAACTGTGGTCAGCTAGATATAATAAAATTTTGATGAAAATGGGCAAAGAGTTCGGAATCTGTCCCTCTCCTTGCACAACCAGGCAAACCAGACTTGAGAAATGCAAAAGTTAAAACTAAATTCTTAACTTGCTGTTATTTCCAGCAACAACAACAGCATTCAGAATAATCCCAAATGTCTTCATAGGGTCGGTTCAGATAAGCAACCAAAAGTTCATTTGATATAATCTGAAAAGTTTAGATAAACTTCTTGTGTCTGCATAATTGAGTTTGAAATCTTGCAAGAACAGGCTTGTTCTGACTCCTTATAACATACACCATATCTTCTACATGTCTGCAGTTTCCAAAATGTTAATCTCCAGTGACCCAGAATATGTCAACAACATTTGCAGTCGTACATAACACTTGCTGTGTTCAGATGTGTCATTACATCACCACAGCATAAGCATGGAATGATGATTTGAGATGCAATAACCTTTTATGCTTCTTGGCTTAAAAAATATCTTCTGATGACCTGCACAGCACATACTACCAGGTTTCAGGTGACTGGTTTTAATCAACTGATCGATGTGATCATCAGAGTTTTGGCTTGACTCAAATACCAAAGCATCAAATGCTATATTTGGCTTCCAGCTCCCAATTCATATTAACCTTGCCTGTTGTTTTGTAAAGTTTATTTTCCCAAGTTCCCTTTGGAAACACATCATGGTGTTTTGTTTGTCTCAAAGCACTTGGCACCAATTCATTTCTTCTAACCCACACATCAATAAAAATAATCATACCCTCATCTTACAATGATACAGCTCTTTCTCGTGCTAACAGGTCTCTATCGATGCACAGGTGCTAAACTGAGGGGCTAAGCAGCCTTCATTCTCTCTGCCTGACACGGGCATTGTCCTGAATCTCCCGATGCACTTGAAGTAGATAGTTGGGGACTGAGATATTTCTCAAATGGGCAGAGGGGTCTGCCAGTGCCCTCCTGCCTGGTAGAGCTTTCTGCTTTTGATGAGGCAGCACCGTGTTGCCTGCGCTTCCAAGAGAGTTCCTGGAGGGCATTGTTCACCTACTGAAGTGGTGCCTGATGGAAAGGGATTTCCACAGGCTCAGCCAGCAGAGCAGAGGGGGTTTTATTTAAGGGGAGGAGGAACCCAGGCTTCAGACTGCAAGGATGCTGCGTTGCCCGGCTTGGTCAGGAAAGCCCACTAAATAGCCCATTTTGCAATGCCCAAAACTGGCAGTTTTTCCAGTGCTTCTCTCCCAGTCATGCGCCATCTTATTTCATCCCCATGTCCGCAACCTCCTTGGACCGAGCACCGTGGTGTCTGGCAGTGGTGGTCTGCCTCTCTTATCCATCTGAAGGTGGGAGAGGCATTTCGAGTGCAAGCTGCGCGTTGGACTCCTGTGAAACGTTCTGGTTTTAAAACCCCTTTTGGCAGCTTCAACAACATCCTCCTGAACTGTTTAGGAGGTATTGAAAGATGGTGGCATTTGTCAAGCTGCTTTTGTGATGTTGACACACAGCAGTGTAGGCACCTCTGCTTGTTACTGTCGCCCAACATGGAAAATGTCAGTAGCATCTGCCTGATGGACTTATCTGCCTGTTTGTGTGCCTAAATTAACAAGGGTCAGATTTAAATGGAATTTAAGTGGTGTGTAAGTAAAACACAGCAAGACCGCTAATATGTGCAGGTATCCTTTTTAGTCACCTAGGGGATCACAGCCCTTCTGAGATGGGGGGAAAGAGCAGCTTGCTGTGCACACCTCCACCCACGCTAAGCCCTTAGGAGAGGAGAAGTGTGTGACACTGTATTTGGGCAGCTTTCAGTAGGGACGATGCATTTACCCCATGCTGGGGTGCCCTTTGGCAAACAGTCCTGAGGAAGGAGCGTGTGACTGAGCTGTGGCTTGGCGAGACCCCTTTCTGCCTGGAGGTGTGATGGACAGCCACTGGCAGGTGACAGCACCTTCCCCTTTTCAAAACAGTCGATCGGAAGGACTGGTGTTGGGTACAGCCTGTTCTGCCACCTTCTTTCCATCAGCTGCAGCCCAGGACTCGCATCCTCCCACCCTGCTTCTGCAAGCTGGAGTAAGCACGCGTTCTGCAGCTACCTGTTCACCCCTACCACCTTGGGGAGGAGTGTGGGAGGAGGATGCTGTGAATTTATTCCTCCCCCTCCTTATAATAAAAGCTAGGAGGAGAGGAAAGGCATAGGAAATCAGTGAGCTCGTTTCTGCTGTTTAGCGCAGGATGTAAACTCAAACAGAAAGTACATCAGCTGGTAGTGATACCAAACACACTGAGTTTCCTCACAAATGGAACCGACTAAGAGGAACTGACAGCTATGCTAGAAGCATGAAATGATCTCAGAAATGTGTGGGGTAGTAAAAAGGCCAAAAAGCTAATTACGACGGTAAAAATCACAGCAATTCCTCCCACCACAGACACACTCTGTCCTTTATTCCCCCTCCACATGCCGTTCAGCACAGGGAGCAGAAGCAGGGTGCACCTGGGGTCAGGCGAGACAGGGAGGGCATGATCCCTTTCATTTCCCTACGCATAAAGGGCAAGTGTGTTCCAGGTTCTGCATATGCAGAGGTGCAGAAACTGGAGGTGGTGGGGATGTGGAGCTCATTTAAAATGGGTTACATGGGAAGTTGAGCTGCTTTGGTTTATACTGATTGCTCCTGCCAGCAAGGGTACGTGCGCTGCGTTGTTCCCTCATAACGCCAGGTGATGGCCGTTTTTGGGATTTATGAGTTTAGATTGTAAACTGGGGAAAGAGGCTTGCAGCTGGGGAGAATGGACAAAAGGGTCCTGGAGGAAGGGAAAAAAATAAATAAGGAATCAGAAAAGTTGTTTTTTTCAGCTCCCACTTTAAATTGAGATTTTATTTTAGCTGACAAGATTTTTCAGGAAGAAAGGAGTTAGATAAATAACCTGAAAATAAAAAGTAAAATGTTTGTGTTTGTTTCTTCCAAGTATAGGTGGCATTTTCTTCTCTCAATGTTAGATGTTTTTAACTCACTAAGAAAGCTGAAGTTTGTGGTGACTCTTCCGTTTGGGCAGGGAATGAATAAATAAGATATTCTCAACACTGGATCCATGAGAGCTACTGAATAGCCTGGATGTCATTTTGTTGTGAGGGCGAAAATTTCTTGACAAAAGGCTGTTTTGTATGTCCAGCGTCCAGCTAAGTTACTGTAGTTCACCATGAAGGGTCATTTCGGGGTTTGCCAGTTTAAGCAAGTTAGGAAAGCTTGCATTTTTTTTAAAGCCCATGTAAAGGAAGTAGAAAATTACTCCATTGCTGAAAATCTTCACTGATTTTACAAGACTGAATACCTTTTTTCCTGTTTAAAGATAAGTGTAATGCGTGGAAAGTCACAAAGGAAATACTGTGATAAGAAGCCATTTTTACAAGGTGGGTTCTTTTATTCCCTCTGCTGAAAAGAAAGCTGAGCAATACTATTTACAATATTATAATGGGCATTCCTCTGTTATTTTAAAGAGCTTTAAGGGATGAAAGCAGATCTGCTAGAGAAAGGTATTAGAATTTCCAAACAGGACAGACATGCCTGGACTTTGCAGAGAAGCATTTGCCTTTCTGTTTTGTTAAAAGCAGTAAATATTCTATGGGCATGCTGGCCACCGAGTTAGTTTTAAGACAGTAATTATCAGCTCTTGATCACACCATGCAGTATGTAGTTCCCAGTTTGTGTAAAGCAAAGGTGAGATTGTCAGAGAATTGGCACTAGTCCAAGGGCTTTAAAACTTTTCCAGGGCGTTGTATCAGAGGCATGTTTTGCACGGCAGTTTTCGCATCGACGACAGCTTGATGGCAACGGCCATACACAGGAAAATAAAGCCTCCAGCTAACTTTTCAGCGGGCTGCACTATGACCCTGTGTTTGCAATTTTCTGTGCTAACTGAAAAGTCGGCTTTTCAGCCCGTGCCCAGCCAGACGCTGCCAGTACAGTGGCACCGCGTGGTGGTGATTGACCTCTTCCCACGTGCGCGGAGGCGTCAAGGAGGCCGCTGCCTTCCTTGCAGGGTTCACTGTGCTGCTGGGCAGCTCTGGGTCAAGGGGGCTGCTCTTGCCAGGTGACTTTTGCACCCTGTGCTCTCTCACACAGAACTGTAAATATTTATTCTTTATCAGGGTTAGTGAATTTTTGTCTGTCCCGCCCC